>NC_062201.1:3387337-3422337 GCF_912470025.1 Vespa velutina
GCAGCAGCGGTGGTAGAGGCACCAGCAGTAGTACCACCTCCTACCCATTCGCCATCCTCCGTCGGTCCGGTCCATTGATTAGTATTAATGACTTAGCTGCACTCATTTCGCCCGAATAAAAGTAATTGGATTTGGCTTCGAAGCCCGCGAGCCGCGCCAGCGGCGTCGCTGGCGTCGACCGTCGCCGCCACCGTCGTCGGCTTTCAAACGAAAGCCGTAGCCGCGTGTAAAAATACATTAATATCTGTTTGCGCTTAATAAACGATAGCCAACACACCCCACCAGAACGTACCTTCGAACTCACACCCAACTCCGTCCGACTTCAGACTAATGGCCGTATTCCGGAATCGGTAATACGCGTTTTTTTTAACAATTCTCTCGCTTCTTTCCAATTCCACAGTATATTCGAATCTTCTCCCAAACCACCTTTACGATTTTCTCTTCGAATTCAAAGCTTGATCTTGTTAAAGACGTACCCGAAAATATATTCCGAATGTTCATTTAATTCTAGGATCTTAGGAATGGGGGAGGAAAAAAGCAAAGCTGGTTTCGTTTTGTCATTTCTCTTTTTTGCTTTTTTCCTTTCTTTTTTCTTTTCTTTTCTTTTCTTTTCTTTTCTTCTTTTTTTTTTTTCTTTGGTCGACGTTCAACATTTCCTCTTGCCAATCCTTGTCTATGAGGGAAGGAAGGATTCTAACGATCGAAGGATGACGAAGACTATATTGGTCGAAATTGTTCTTCTCGTAAGACATGAAGATTCTCCTGTCCAGTTCACGAATCGTTAGATCGATTAGGTTTAGACAGTTTACTTGTCCCAAAGTAAAGCGACAGTTCTAGTACGATGAATATCCTCGAGGAAACGAGAGTAGAAGGGGTTGCAATTATCACGTGGTCATTGCGAACCAGTGTTATCAGGAGAGTCGGAAGAGACAGAGACGGAGATAGGGAGACAGAGACAGAGAGACGATGATGGGGTAGTAGTGAGTCGAGCGACCAACCCTTCGGCTCGAGCCGCTTTGTCTGTAAGTGTAATTAGTCGAGGGTGGGGTTCCTGCGAGGCGAGGCGTGGGTCGTTGGAAGAGAGGACCAGGACGAAGAGGGAAGGAAGGCGCCGTAGAGGAGAAGAGGAGAGGAACCAGAGAAAGAGAGAGAGAGAGAGAGAGAGAGAGAGAGAGAGAGAGAGAGAGAGAGAGAGAGATAGAGAGAGATAGAGAGAGAGGGAGAGAGACAGAGAGAGGGAGTGAACGACGGGGGTGGTTCATCCTGGTGGTACTCCCTTGCCTCGCCCACTCTACCCCACTGCCTTATTTATATGCAAATGAGCTTCATTTCGCGATATTAATGTTCCAGCCGAGTCGGCCTGGGCGCCGCCGTGAAAGGGTGCGAGGACATGCGGGAAAGGGTTGCGTCCTCGTTTCCAGCGTGTGTTTACGAGCGAGAGTCTCGTAGAAAGTCTCCGCGAATATAAACTCTGTAAAAATTGTCTAACATTTTTTTTCGAAAATTTTTGATTGTCCCGTCCATTTGTAATAAGAGATACTTTAGAACAGAGTTATCAACGATAATTAGCAGTAGCAATATCCTTTGTTTTTATCTTTAATCCAATTGATATTTAGATTAAGGGGGGATTCGTTTTCGTTGTTATCGAGCTAAAGAAAATTTGAAAATCTGAATTCCCTCGGAAGCAAGCTGAGAAAATATTATAATAGGAATTTAGGTAGCTTCCGTAGCTTCGTAATAGTATATATAGTAAGCTCGTTTCATCGTTAAGCGACAACGTGCTGACGTAGCGTCCTATTTGCGAGACTTCATAAGCAGATCAAAAATGGTGGGAGCAGTTCGATATATTATTCGCGCTTCGCCCGCGCATTCTCAAGAGCTTCGTTGCAGATAATGACCGATTTATCGTAACGAATGGAGTGTGGCAGAGTGAGTAGACAAACCCCCATCAAGGCCTCCACCCCGGGGTAAATTAACAACAGACAAGCCACTTGAAACATTACTGAGCCTTCCTAGCGAAGCAACACGAGGGTGGGGTCGCTGTTACCTTACTCAACATAAATTAGGGCCGATAGAAAGGGTAGATTGCAGAATGGTGAGTCTATAAAGAGCGTCGTTTCTGTCTACGAGGAAAGTCTCTCCCGGTATTCGAACGTGTCGCGTCTTACTTTTACCTTGAACGATATCGGAAGGTCGTCTACTTTCTTCTTATTTTGTCTTCTTCCTTTCATTTCTTTTCCCCCTTTCTTTTCTCTTTTCCTTTTTTTTTTTCTTTCCTTTCTTTCTTTTTTTTTTTTATCTACTCTTCCTTCTCTTCGGCTATCCGTTCGCAATAATTTCGTCGTAACTTTGTTAACAACGATGTCCGCTTAAAACGAACCCTTGGAACCCAAAGGAATCATTACCGATAACGATTCCGTAGAGAGCGGAAGCTCCTTCGATGTCTCTTCGAAAAGCTTAATTACGGTTAGGATCCGGGGAAATAATTCGAAATAGGAGTAAACGCTCGCGACGGCAGGATATTTGCATTTAATGGATATTAAAATGAATGACCATCGCTCATTACGAATGCCGCGAGAGGTGCTCGCGGTAAAATCGTGGGTAATGAAGTCGCGTTCGCTCGAATCTTACTTGTAAATGGAATCCTTCATTATGATCCCCGATATTCGCCTTTGAGCTTGCGAAACTCCAAAGGCTTTTCGGTTATTGCCTTTCGCGTCGTCCGAAAGAACGAGCTTCCTCGTTGCTCGTGGTCAAGTACGATGATTAAGTTTTATAATACAATAAGAAAAAACTATCCAATTTATTATACTACGATATTTACGTAAATTAATCCAACGAACGTTTACTCTCTTTCTCTCTCTCTCTCTCTCTCTCTCTTTCTCCCTCTTTCTCTCTTTCTCTCTCTTTACTTACAAAAAAAAAAACTTCCTTAAGCTCATATCTTTCTAACTTTTCGTGTCATCGTGCCAACAAATTCTGAATGTATTCAGAATATTCTTTATCACAGACATCTTAGCACAAGTCGTAAACCGTGTGCGGACGCGGTGTAAATCTATTCGTACTGCCGTTGTTTAGTTCTCTCCTTAAAGAGGGGTAGCCAGGGGGTGGAGATAGACATAGAGAAAGAGAGAGAGAGAGAGAGAGAGAAAGAGTAAGAGGGTGAGGAGAGTAGGAGGACCACGCGAGGGTGGTTAAGCGAGAGAATCGGAGGTGGGTCGACCGATGTATGAATATACATGACCTTACCACCAACCCTTACACCGCAACGGGCTCTGCTTACATTATTGTATATCTAATTCCGCGAACGGTTCTCAGAATTCGGCCTTATACGAGCAACCTTCTCGACGACGTATGCTAGATGCCAGACGAACATGAGAACCTCTGCTGGTTTCACGACGTTATGCAGCCAGTCTACATATTATACATTCGGACTGGGATTCAATTAAGTTTGGTTAGACCAATCCCTTCCGCTTCCTCTCCACCTTTCTTTCTCGACTCCGTCTATCTTTTTTTATCCCTCATCGTCTTATTCTCTCGAATTCTATTTCCAGCTAGAGTTTTTAAGCTCGTATAGTGTCTCGAGTGCTTTTGGGGAAAAAACATTAGGCTCTCTCTCTCTCTCTCTCTCTCTCTCTCTCTCTCTCGCTCTCTCTCGCTCTTCCTTTCTCCATTGAAAATATTCAAGACTTTACATAAGATTTTTTTAAATCTACAAAAAAAGTAATGCAAAGATTATATGATACGATAAGAATAAATATAATTATCTTCTGTAATATGAATAGAAGCGTAAAAGAAATAATATATTTAAATCTTCGTTTGGTATATAATGAAAAGTTTCGTTGAGTGAATGATTCATATTGAATATAACGCGAAACATGCGGATCTCTTGGTGTTAAAATAAACTTTCTCTATCTGGGGGGACAATAGTAAGCTATTTGAAGATAAAGGAGATGATATTAGGTACAGTCGGCGATCAAGGATCGAGGATCATATAGTCTATGTCGTCGGTGTGACGTCATGCGGAACTACTCGAAAAGGCGGATAACGGTAGAGTAACGCCCGTATGTGGCGCGCTTCGTACTTCGATATACAGCTGGATAAGTAATTAGTGGAAGCACGTGGTGCAGAGTCGATATAGCTAACTTGAATGCGTTGTTGTACGTACGGGTAGTATCGTTCTCTGCGTGCTTGCCTGCGTGCGTGCTCGTTCGCTTTTCCTGCGTGTGTCGGAAAAGGGTGGCCTACGTTCTCGTGCGACAGCCGAATATAGTCGAAGGGTGAAGAACGACGGATAAGTAAGAGTGCGAAAAGGATAGACTGATTAACAGTGGAAACAAAACGTCAGAGAGATAGAGATAGAGAGAGAGAGAGAGAGAGAGAGAAAGAGGGGGGGGGCGGGGAGGGAAAGCGTATTGCGAATTAGACAGAGTTCGAATGAACGATGAAGAAGAAGAGAATGAAAGCAAGAGATAGATAGATGGAGATAGAGAAAAAGGGGAAGGAAGAGAAAGAGATAGAGAAAGAAAGAGAGAGAGAGAGAGAGAAAGTAACTGCAATAATGACAGAAAATTGCGCTCTTCCAGCTTACACCACGCAGCGTCGAAACTTAATTCAATTCGATTGCGATACAGTTCAATAATTCGATTAATTAAAAAACACGACAGGGTCGCTCAGTATTACTGGAAGTTCGAGTTTCCAGTAGTAAAAAGATACAGGGAGTATTATCGGAGGAAAAGATATGAATATAAGCAAGGTTAAAATCGTTCGAACGAGGCATAGTTATCGCGACGATTGAGAATCCCTGGCTAAGAGGCGCGGCATATCGATAGGGGAATTAGCTGATAGCTGAAACGTACCACTCGCATCATCTGTGATTACTTGATTATGAGTATCGAGTGAGCGATGTTTCTGAAATTCTACGGCCACCCGGTTCTCTTCTTCTCCGAGTATACGTATATATATATATATATCTATATATCTATATATATATATATATATACATGCGCCTATGTATACATAAATAGGTATCTATGGATGCAAGTACATAGACATACGTATACATATACGAATTTACGCACATAGTCCAATGGCATAAAATCGCGCGCGCGAGCGAACTCCGCTTATTGGCTCTGCTTTTGAATCTTCCGATACCCATCCCTTTCTCCTCTTCTCTTCATCCCTTTCGTGACCAGAACGACGTACCCTCTTCCCTCAATGTTTCTCTATCTCTCTCTATCCACCCTTCTCGAATCGAACGACCTCCTCCTACACACACCCTCGTCACGGTTCCGAGGATGCGAGGTACCACTTGACTCTTAAAAACCCTATTAACTGACGGTAATAGAGAAATCGTGCTTTCACAGACTGTTTCACAGTCAAGAGAACGAGGAAAGAGAAAGAGAGAAATAGATAGATAGATAGATAGATAGATAGATAGATAGATAGATAGATAGATAGATAGATAGATAGATAGATAGATAAATAGATAGATAGGTAAAATAAAATGATTGAACATTTTTCTCAATGCCAACATTTCTAATATTCCAATTCCTCTCTTGTCTCTGGCAGATCGGTTAACAAGGATCGAATAACAAAATGTAATCATGTCATAAAAGATCATGTATAACTATGGTATTTTGTTGCCGATGTAAAATTCGACGCGGTAGGTGGACGATGGAACGTTCCTTCGCATGAGATTCAATCGGCCGTTGCATTAATGTTACCGTTAGAGGAAAAGGCGAGTTTGAGAAACCTGTTTCGAGTTTTTGCGATTAAGGGTTACCGTTTTATTGCCGCGTAACGGAGTGCCGTTGATAGCACCGACGTTGTTGATATCACTTTGTAATCAATCGACCGCTAATGAACGTTAATGAGAATCATTGATTTTCATACAAGTTCCTGATAAGAATATTTTATTCCAATTTTTGAATCGTCCTTTTCATTAGAAGCGAAAAATGCGGGGAGAGGGGAGAGGGACTATATTTTATGTCATTTTGTTGTATGAATCATTCAGCCTTTACAAAATTTACGGTCATATTTATGATTTCATTATGTATCTCGATTGGTGATAAATTCGTAGAGATGAGTCAAATGGAAGGGAAAAGAAACGAAATTTTTTTCACCCTACCTTCCCCCTCCCTCTTCTTTTTTCGTCTTCTCACTCTTACTCTCTCTCTCTCTCTCTCTATCTTTCTCTCTCTCTTTTTTCGACGATCTAAAATTTCAACAAAGAATAAGAAACGGGCGATAGTCTTTTCAAACGAGAGAAATCTCGAGGACGACGAGCTTCGAGGTATTCTCGAGCAGCATTCGACGATATTATAATCTCAGGCCGGTGTCATAATGATAATAACAACGCGTTAATTAAAGCCGCTGATTTATGCGCCTTTCATATTGTAATTGCTCACCGAACTCGAGTCGACTCGCGAAAAGCGAGAGCGAGAGCGAGAGAGAGAGAGAGAGAGAGAGAGAGAGAGAGAGAAAGAAAGAAATAAAGAAAGAGAGAGAGCGAGAGAGAGAAAGAGAGAGAGAGATGCAGATGAAGAGTGAGAGAAAAAGAGGGAAAGTAGAACCAACGGTTTCTGGCAATCTCTCGCTCGGGGTGCTGAGATAATACGAACGAATTAATGAGTCAAGCCGCAATTAATATGAAGCCGTTCGAGGCACGACCGTCGTACGATAATAAAAAACAAAAAAAAAAATTAAAAAATTAAAAGAGAAAAAGCTTGCCTTGCCCTCGTCATCGACAGCCTCGAACGGAGATGAATCATTAAGCGAGTATTAATATAGACGGAGGCTCGAATTATCACGAACAATGAATAATTCTAGTCTTTCTTTTTGACTTGCGGAGAAACTCGAGACAAATTTTTCTTATTCGATAATAATCCGATATATTGGAAGTGATATACATATTATATGTATATATATATATATATATATATATATACACAGTCTGTATATAAATTTGTCGATCGAGTTTCAGAAGTTTCTTTTCTTCTAAGTAACAGTAAGAGAAGTAACAATTACATACGATTTAACGCGCGCTTTACGAAGAGGCAGGAGAAAAGCTCAAAACGAGATGGCAAGCGCAAATCGCTTATTTACACCGTGAACGGTGTAATACGCTCGCCCCGAGGCCATATTTAGTTTACCATCCCAGGGGTGTATAATGTCTTTTTAGGTACGTTAATTAACAGTATTCATTTTGCACAAAGGTTTCTAATTACGCACTGTACGGAGCCATGGACTTAGTACCGACGCAACCCTCTTCCCCTCTCTTTTACTCTCTCTCTCTCTCTCTGTCTGTCTCTCTCTCTCTCTCTCTCCCTCTCTCTCTGTCTATATCTCTCTTTCTCTCTGTTTCTCTCCTTCTGTCTCTCTTTCTTTCCTTGGAAATGTTATGTCCGGAGTCGAGTCGTACGATTCGCTGCGTGTCTTCCAAGGAAAATCATAATTAAGGGATTCGAAAGATTAGTTGTTTGGATGGGTTTTCAGATTTGGAAGGCAACGATATCGAAATGAAAAGGAGACAATAATAGTGGGAATGAGATAGAAAGGAAAAGAGCATTAAAGAGAAAGGGAGATAAGTATAGGGACAAAGAAAGAGAGAGAGAGAGAGAGAGAGAGTGAGCGAAAAAGAGAAGGAGAGGGAAAACAGAAGAGGATCGATGCTTCATTGGTCGAGGACGAAATCAGAACGCTCGGTCGCGTCGGGTCAATACTTGTCCGGTCGCCTCAGTTAGCAGTCGCATTAATTAATTATAATTAAGTTTTAGTTGACGCGGCGGCTTGGAGCAGCGAGGGGTAAGCAAGGCAGGTAGCTACGCGACTCGCATTTTGAGCATTACCGATATTATGCAGATTTCAACAGTCAGCAGCAGCCCTCCTCTCCTCTTCTCTTCTAAACTCGAGTCTCATTCCTTCTCCTACTCTTCCTCGTCCTGACCCAGCCATGATTCTGTATCCCTCGTCTCTCATTTTCCCTTTCCTCCTCGTCATCTCTTTCTCACTCTGTATTATTACTCTCTATCTCTCTACCTTTCTCTCTCTCTCCCTCTCATTCTTTCTTTTTCTTTCTATCTCAAACATTGCTTCCGTTCGAAGGAACACAATCGTTACTCGTGTCAGATGCCAAACGAATTGCAGAATAAATCATTTAATTATTTATGCCACTTAAAAGCATAATCTTCGATACCTTCTGTCTTATACAATTTTTCTATGTGTTATAGATTAACACATTCAGAATGGATAACCCTTTTAATAGATTTATTTCGTTTTAAGGATACATCGATTGATATACTTTTTCCTTTTTTCATTCGTTCTAAGCAAGAAATTCAATATTTCATTATCGACTTCTTTTAGAATATATAAATATATATATATATATATATATATATATATATATATATGCACGTATGAGATGGGAAAAAGGGGAATAGAAGAAGATAGTGAATGGTCGTCTTAGGAGTTATTCGATTTCTAACTATTTCGAAACGTAACAACATCTTTGGACTAAACGTCAGACGTAGTACCGAGATTACGTGGCAACTGCACGTCGACGTAAGAAGCTGTTAATCTTCGGTAATAAACTGTATTTTCATTATAATACTGCATGAATATGCAACGGCGATAATGGCCTTAATATCCCGGCATGCATCTTCCTGTGCTTTACGAGCTGAGCCTCTTCTGCCTGAATTTGAGGTGCACTCACAGTGGATTTTCTTCTCAGGGCTTTTATACGGAGTGTTATGACTCCATTGGTTCTGTTACTTTTCATCGAGTTTCATCTTTCTTCACGTAAAATATTTGTATATATCGGTGAATGATCGTGAGACTGTCCAGATTAATCGGATTTACTTTTGAATACTTTGTTAACGACGGAAGCATTGAACTTTTTACATCTTATTTCCTTTTTTTTTCTTTTCTTTTCTTTTTTCCTTCCCCTTTCTTTTACTTTTTCCTTTTTTTTTTCTTTTCTTTTCTTTTCTTTTTTTTTTTTTTTTTTTTTTTTTTTATTTAATTCCTTACGATGAACGTGATTCTTATTCTTACTCGATGTCATCAACTTTTCCAATTTCCTGATACGTCTCTTTTCTTGAGATACGACGATAGAGAAGAAATGTGATTTTTATTGGAAGATGAATTCCTCTATCTGTCTTTCTCTCTCTCTCTTTTGTTTACTACTGTCTTTCCATTACTTTCGAAAATCAGCTGAGCGTGGTGGAATCGAGATCCATCGAGAATTCAAGCTTGTAATGGACACGATATATCTCCCATCGTTGTTAATGCGAGGTAACTTAATGTAAGCAGCGAGCGAAGGAATAATAGTGGCCCGGCCTACGGACATTCATTTGTCTTAGTTTATTGCCAACTGCGAGGAAACAAACACCGCTGGAATACGCAACGACGCGCCATTAACCTCTCGCTCGCGTTACCAAGCTGAGCTTAACGGGTGTCCTGTTCCTCTTCCCTCTTGCTGATTTTCCTGCCTTAGTCGTGGACCGCCTTGGTATAGTTTTACATCCTAACACCTGACCGTTGTACCTTCTTTCTCATAACGTTTCCCGACAAAGTGAGAACGACGAACTCTGGATAATACCGTTAGATCTCATGATTTCATTTAATAATCGCATATGCACATTTTTCTTTTCTTTTTTGTTTCTATTTTTTTTTTTTTTGTTTCTTTTTTCTTCTTCTTCTTCTTCTTCTTCTTTTGACTTTTACGTTTTTCTCCTTGTTCGTTTTTTCTCTTTTTTTTTTTTTTTTTTTTTTTTTTCGTTTTTTTTTGTTTGTTTTTTTTTCTTTTCTCTTTAAGAGCGTAAGAAGACGCTTCGATGTCAAAGAAAAAGTCCTCGTAATTATAATTTGTTATTCTCAATAATAAAAGATTTTTTAGCTTTCGCAATTTTTATTTCCTTTTTGCCATTTGTTCATTGTGACCGAGCTCTACTGGCGTTTTAACATTTTTACGCACACATATTGTTTCAGATAATTAATTATAATGAAAATATGACATTTTTTGTAATAACAAACTTTTTCGTTCGAAGGTTTATAGTATATTCGTAAAATGGAAGAATTGACAGAGCCTGTGTATCTACGAGGCAAAGTTTTCTCTTATAATATTCCAAAATTGGCACGTGTTAAATGCGAATTACCAATTAAACAGATTTTCCGTACTATAGGCAAAAAATCATTATCGTAAAAAAGAAACTTTATATATATATATATATATATAAATATATATATATATATATATATATATATATGTATACAAAAAAAAAAAAAAAAAAAAAAAAAAAAAAAAAAAAAAAAAAGAAGAAAGAAAAGCAAAAAAAAAAAAATTGACCCACAGTTTAATCCCGAACAAATGAAAATAAATCCCTTTTAAAATCCGAAAGGACTGACGCGTTAAAATGTACTAGCTAGAGTACACGAGCATGTAGGAAAAAGCCATAGACAGAAACGTACGATCGAATTTGCGAGTACGGCAAAGACGAGAGAAACACGACGAATTCGAACGGGTGATCGACTAGGTTGGGTGGTAAAGAGGAGGAGGAGGATGAAGAGGAGGAGGAGGAGGAGAAAGAGGAAGGATAATGGGAGAGGGGGAAGAAGAGGGTGAACGTCGCGTAATTAGCGGCCATCGTCGTCGTTCGCGTTGGAAAAACGTTGTTTTCTAGCGAAACAAATTAGACCGGCGCGTCACACAAGCGAATAAATTTAGGGAATGTTTTTGGGAGAGTAGTAGAGGGCAAGCGGGGAGAAGCGGGAAGTATAGAACGTGTTGGCCGTGTTTGCGTGTTGTATACGAGGATGAAAGAGAAAAAGAGTGACAGTGTGTGTTGAATGAAAAAAGGGGTGAGAAAGAGTGAGGAAAAAGAGGAAAAAAGAAAGTGTTTCTGCTGTAGGATATAATGGGGCGCATTGCGCGGGAACATAATGAGATTTTACAGTGCAATTCACATAAAGCATTGGTAACGACAAAAGAACCGAGCTAGAGAGAGAGAGAGAGAGAGAGAGAGAGAGAGAGAGAGAGAGAGATATGGATGGCTATGAGAGGAGTACTAGAGGCAGAGTAGAATGCGATAAAAATGCATGTTTCTAAACGCATTATTTCCGTTTCCCACTTTCGACGGGAACTCTCTCATTTTCCACAAATCCCAGAAGTCGATTTTACTAATCCCGTTAATTCTAAACATCTCGTTTCGTTCGAGAGGATTTTTTTATAATTTCTTTTTTTTTTTTTTTTTTTTTTTTTTATTTTTATTTTATATAGACTTTGGGGTCTAAGTCGCGATCAATGTTTGGTCTGGCCAAAGAATAATCTCGACCCCTTGAAAACATACACAGGATCCGGAACGTAGTGTCAAAGGACTAATAAGAAGATCGTGAAACGATCAAAGTGACCATCGCCGTCGATCTGCATCGATGCGTTCACCTTCCAGCTCTCGGCGACTTCCCCTCCCCTCCTCTATCCATCCACCCACTTTCAACGTATACCCACCCCGAAACAAAAAGCACCCTCGCGCTCTACCTCCGAGAACTCTCGCGCCTGACGAACAGGTGGCCAACTTCGGATCTCTTTTTTCCCGCCGAAACCATTTCCAGAGCTTCCCGGCTACGATGAATAACCCTTTGAACGGGCCGTTCGCATGGACGACGGCAGTGGCGAGAAGAGATGGGTGTGAGGACGCAAGGCTTGAAAGGGAGTGAGAGTGAGAAAAAAAAAACAGGAAAAGCGAGAGGAGAAAAAAGAAGTAGGAAGAGAGAGAGAGAGAGAGAGAGAGAGAGAGAGAGGATAGAAAGAAGGGGGTAAGAGTGGGATGGAAAAATTGGAGGGTGCGTTCCGTAGCGCCGCCGATAAATTTTGAATGCACCCGCCGGTCGAATTAGTATACCGACTGGGTAATGATCAAAAAAAATTATAAACAAAAGATTCCACGGATGGCGAGCCTTTTTCGTGGATCAACGAGGCAAGTGGACGGCGAAAAGCTTTGACGGATGGCCGCCGCTTGTACGACGATTACGATGTTGCTGTTGTTTTTGCTGATGGTGGTAACTTGCTAGCTAGTAACTATATTGTTGGTGTCGGTGACGATGCTGTCGTATCTCTCTCTTTCTCTCTCTCTCTCTCTCTCTCTCTCTCTCTCTCCTTCCACTCTCTCCTCTCTCTTTCGCTCTCGTTCTCATTGACGCCGAAACCTACGGGGCCGCTATATTTAAAAATCGGCGCGCTCTCCTGGAAACTCACGCTACAAAGGGAAGGGACCAACCGTTTACATCGAGTTTATTAAAATCGAGTGATCGTCGGTTAAAATACGTAGCCGACCGCGAAACTACGAACTCGATCAACACGTCTATGTGTGTCTCTTTCTCTCTCTCTCTCTCTCTCTCTCTCTCTCTCTCTCTTTCTCACTCTCACTCTCACTCTGTCACCCTGACGTTTATTTTATGTACATCACAGAATATCGTCTTTCCTTCTTTTTCCAACCCTTTGTACTCTCTTTTCGATCATTCTTTATAAATATTAGTAAGATGATAATCGATCTTGAATCTTTTTCTTAAATCGTCTTATCTTTTTCTTTTCTTTTTTCTTTTTTTTTTTTTTTTCCTTTTTTCTTTTTTCTATCGATAACATCCTAGGTACTGAAGAGTAATTTATTTCTCGTCACAACAGTATGTGACCTTTATTGTTAATTAATCTACTTTCGAGTACATTGCGATTAGGATATATTACGATAATAGATTTTATGAAAGATATTGATACATTTTTAATGTTTTGTTATCATTAAAAAATCCTTACGATATTATCTAAATAGAGAAATATTTATGCTTCATACAAGAATCTATATATGTATATATATATATATATATATATATATAATTTTTCATTATCATATAACATACATTTTTTTTAACAATTATTTTCCTCAACATAGAAGGATAACGGAAACAGCATAGAGAACGAAAAAGAAAGAGAGAGAGAGAGAGAGAGAGAGAGAGAGAGAGAGAGAGAGAGAGAGAGCTAAAGGGAGAAAGAGAGAATCCGGGTGATATCTTTTATTTTTATGTCGTGGATTCTGGCACACAGCACATTCGTCAATATCATTTATTATGAGGAAACAATGCGACTCCCGACATATCACATGCCTGAAGCACCATAAAGGATTGAACCGGGCGCCCACGCGACTCGACACTTTCGAGCGGCTGCGCAATAATGGCAACGCTTTTTAATAATGCGCGCGCTACGAGAATTTGTAATCAAACCAGGTACACAGAAAGAGAAAGGGGTGTAGGAAGGGATTCACCGGCCGGGGGAGAGGAAATGGTAGAGAGCGCAGTGGGTGGGATAGGAGGGAGTCAGAGTTGAACGTGAAAAAGAGGAAACGATAGAGAAAGAGAGAGAGAGAGAGAGAGAGAGAGAGAAGGGAGGGGAAGAGGAAGAGGAAGAGAGAAAGAGAGAGAGAGAGAGAGATAAAAAAATAATACCTATCATATTGACAAAAGCTCGAATATAGCGGAAACTATACATGTGTCACTTTTAAACGCGTGCGCGCCCGCGCGCGCACATTGTCTGCGCATCGTCGCGTCGCATGTTACGGAGATTCATTATTTTTAATTAAACAAAACAATAATACGCTTATTAATTGATTAATTAAACCTCATGCGTACATTACGTATTTCTTTTGTCGATATAGTCCTAATTTAATCCATGCGAAACTTTTTCAACTTCACCACCTAAGGTTACGATTTTTACTTGAATAAGTATGCATTAGATTTAACAATTTTCCCCTATGGATCATAGAACGTAACGTAGAACGACGTGGGAAATTTTTCTCAAAAATGTTAATTAAATTATCGATATTCGATTTTATTTAAATACATTTCTTTTTTTTCTTTTTTTTTTATTTTACTTTTTATTTAGTTTATCCTTCGGTACAATTCGATACGGAGAACCTCATTTCTGATAATTCCAATTTAATTTATTTTTCTGGATTGCATTATTGTCATTATTTATTATTATTGCCATTATTATTATTATTATTATTATAATTATTATTATTATTAATATTATTATTATTATTATTATTATTATTATTATTATTATTATTATTATTGATATTATTATTATTATTAGTATTATTATTAGTATTATTATTAGTATTACTGTTGTTATTATTATTGTTGTTATTATTACTATCGTTATAATTATCATCTACCGTTTGAAGGTGGGAGGATTTGTTTCGCAGCAAATAAATTGTTCTTTCATATGATCGTGATGATTCAAAGAGAAATCGTGTGCCTACTCCAATAAACTTGTATGCACGCTTGGAGAAATAAGATTAATGATTGAAAATGCATCGATAATATTTCATATTATATCGATAGTTCAATTTCAATATTAGAAGTTGAATTATAAAAAGATTTTCTTTAAATATTATTAAGTCTAACGTTTAAGAAGAAACGCGTTGGAACTCATTTTCGACGTATCTCAACAATGGATAATCGTAGATAAAGCTAAAGCGCGAAGTACATAAACTTCCTGATTTCAAAGGTGGAGATACAAAGCGGCGTACGATGTGAAGGTGGTGGAGGTGGTGGAGATGGAGGTGGAGGACGATATAAAACACCTTTGTCTTGCAAAAACTCGCACCGCGGCTCGCTATTATATATCACGCGAGGGGCTCAGCCTCCGCAGGCATTGTTTCACTCTCGCATAATTACCGCGAGTCACGTTTTAAAGTTAAATTTCACCTAAATAAAGCTTAATGTTATTATCACGTGGGGTGTGCGCACGAGCGCAGCCCGGTATGGACCAGGTATGGACCAAGACGTTTGTGCCATTTTTACGAGCATTTTTTTTTATACTGTAGTCTCAAATATTATTTCGGAGTATCATCATTACCTCGATATATAAATTAAGAACGAAGGATCATTTCTTTTCTTTTTTCTTTTTTCTTTTCTCTCTCTCTCTCTCTCTCTCTCTCTCTCTCTCTCTCTCTCTCTTTTCATTTTACAATCTATAATATTACGTTGTTATTTTCATAATTGTTAACGTCGAGTTAACGAGCGAACGCATGATAACATTTTTAACATGTGTCAATGCGGGATATCCTATTGTCATCGAATATACTATAATTAATGAATATTTAAATATTGCAAATGGCAATATAAAGAAAATTATTCCATTATAAATCCAATAAACTCTCGTTGGTTCAGAAGAAGAAAGGAAACAAGGGAAAAAAGAACAAAGGAAAATAGGAAAAAAAGAAAAAAGAAGAAAATGAAAAAGAAAGAATGTATTAGACGATCCTTAACGATTATGAATATCGGGACGGACTAATTTTTTTTATAGGCACGTGCGAGAAAAGGACATTAATACTCCGTACCGTCAGCGATAACCATTCTCGATATCCATAATTATTATCAGTGGCACAACGGACATCGCTGGCAAGCGAGTATAGTGCACTATGCCGTGACTCGTTCCCGATGAAATAAAATGACAACGTTCATTTGCAAATGCGCGAAAGTGCATTATTTTTATTGGGTTTGCTAGTAGCCGAATTGCCGGTGTGCAGTCCGCTCGTTTTCGCGCGTCTATCTCTATCTCTCTATCTCTTTATCTCTCACTCTCTCTCTCTCTCTCTCTCTCTCTCTCTCGCGCGCGCGCGCGCACGGTCTCACGCTATTTTTTCTATTTGTATTATACATACAAAGTATAGATGTGTATCTATGTACATACATACGTAGAAGAGAGAAGAGAGAAGGTAGGATCGTGCCGATACGAGAAAGAGAATACACGGGTGTGCCAGCGAGAGAACGCGTCAACCTTCGTTGCATGAGCGACGAAAGTGGTGTGGTGCATACAGCCAAAAAGGGTGGAGAGTAACTGTGACAGATTCACTGGGGGAATAACGGTATACTGTTGGATTTTTTCTTCGCTCTCTTTTTTCTTTTTTTTTTTTCTATTCCTCTCTATTTCTATCTCTTTCTCACATACACACACATACAGAGAGAGAAAGAGAGTGAGAGAGAGAGAGAGAGAGAGAGAGAGAGAGAGACACACAGACACACAAGTCCATGAAAAATCGTATCGATCTTTGGCAATGATCCCGCATTTCGAGCGGTCACCGTTTGTTCTCTAGGGAATTCCAATCGCAAGAAATTCTTCTCTATTCGTCGATGAAACGAATTACAATGGAAATGCTGAAAGCAACTGTCACGTGGTACGAACGTACTGGATAAATGATCGAAGCAAAATAGAAAAAATATAGCTAATGTCAACGGTATTAATTGTAACGTTCTGAATGATTTATAAATCGAATTGATAAATGGATTTAATATACGTGTAGTTTATGGGCACGTAAATAAAAAATTTTAATTGTTTGATAATCCCTCTCATTCTCTCTCTCTCTCTCTCTCTCTCTCTCTCTCTCTGTTACCTTTATGAGAAATTAGCATAATCACTTCTTTAATATCAATCTTCAATGAAACGATCAGAACTAATATCTTCGATGGGATTAAGCATTAAAAGTATTTTCGAGTTAAACGAAAGGAAAACTTTAAAAATTGTTAAATATCACACGTAGGATAAAACATAAATATATATACGTATACGGCTACAAAGTATAAACGGTTTGCCACATGCGCCACCTCGGGAGTTGAATTTCTCGAAATCCAATGGCGCTTTTTTGTGAGGATTACCACGGCAATGAGTAGGTCCTGTAGTAGTAGCTGCTTTTTCTCGTGGAATGGGGTTAGCGTTAGATCGGATGGAGAGTGAGGAGGAGGAGGAGGAGAGGAGAGAAGAGAAGAAAAGAGAAGGATGCAAAGAACGTTGAAAAAAGACAGTACGTGAGCGAAATCAGCGTAGCCACCACTTTTCTGCTCCTGTATGCAAATCGTCTAGCACGGGGTAACGCGTCGACGATTATATAGCTCACCTCCTATACTCTCTACCCCCTCACCACCTTTCTCCACCTCCTTTACTACCCTCCTCGAAAGCCTGCGGCATGGCACGCGTGCACCGTCGGTTGCGAAAAAAAAGAGGGTGACGGGGCGTGGGGGGGGGGAGGGGGGTACGGGCTAGTGGGAAAGGTGTGGTGGAAGGAAAAAATGGCGTGAAGAAGATAAAAAGAGATGGATAGATAAAAAGAGTTAGCGTTTGTGCTGGCGGTGGTGGTGATGATCGTGATGGTAGTACGTTGACGTGCCGAAGCGCAAAAAAGTCACGAGCGGCGAACGTTGTAAAAATCCTGTGCCCGCCAATCGCGCGTATTGTGTCGGGCCCGAGGACAATAAATGACGGTGCTCGTCGTCCCGCTCGATGCATTCTCGCGCGAATCGCTCTGCATTGTTGGATTTTTCAAATTGTATTTTTAGTCAAAGCCCCGGCACGAAAAGCGAATGATGGGGGTGTGGATTGAGAGTGAAGAGGAGAGGAGGTGGGGGTCTGAACCTTCCAAAGATATCGGACGATATCCAATTCGCTCGATTGACTGTTCCGTGCTCGTCACTCCCTTTTCTTTTTTTTTTTTTTGTTTTGTTTTGTTTTTTTTATTTTGTATTTTGTTCGGATTAATGATTCGTCATCGAGAATACGATACTTTAGTAATTCCCATTTGTATATTTATTTTTGTGATGATAATCAAATTGAAGATATAATATTGCATAATGATCGAACGAATTGGTTAGGAACGATTTGAAAAAAAAAAAAGAAAAGAAAAAAGAAGGACCGATTAAAATCGTAACGATTATAATCATTTTAACGTTTTGTATTAAAAGTGTATCACTTGTCTAGCTTGAGTGACAATCAAAGGCTACAACGATGCTGGCTGTACCCTCCGTTCTCGATACAAGGAGTCGCGGGGTACAGCCGCTTGTCTGCACCGGGCATTCCTAGAACAGTAATCTTATTAAATTTACATATTAATCAACGGATTTTAATTATCCCCAACCCCCGCTGAGAAGAGGAGAGTGAGTCAGTGAGTGAGTGAGAGAGAAAGAGAGAGAGATAGAGAGATAGAGAGAGAGCAAGAGAGAGAGAGAGAGAGAGAGAGAGAGAGAGAGAGAGAGAGAGAGAGAGAGACTTAGAGGAGGAAAGGGAGACTCAGAGAACGGTGATAGAAGAGAAACGGTGCTCGTTCGAAGAGAGAGAGAGAGAGAGAGAGAGAGAGAGAGAGAGACGGACAAGCAGACAGAGCGATAGAGAAAGAGAGATAGAGAGAGAGAGAGAGAGAGAGAGAAAGAGACAGAGAAAGAGAATGAACAAGAGAGTGAGAGAGAGAGAGAGAAAGGGAGAGAGAGAAAGCTCCACCCTCGTGCGGCGGTGGCGGTAGCGGTGGCGGAGACCGAGCCAGCTCTCGTAATTTACATTAATCCAATAATTGCATGGAGGTTTCCTAATTAGAAATTCAAATGAGGTGGTGGCAGGCAGGCAGGCACAGCCAGGCAGGGCTACCAACTCAGCAGTAGCAGCAGCAGCACCACCGAGAGAACACCATCGCCACTGAGCAAAGTCCGCTAGCACATCGTGTGCCATCGTACGTCGACTAGGTCTGGCTAGCCTAACACACGAGTCGAGCTAATGCCAGAATGGCCGTCAAAAGCATTCCAGAATCCTGGAAATTTAGGAACGATCGAAAGCGCGACTAAATTATGACGTGTCGACTATCGCCACTGTTTCGTTCAATTGTTCGAGTTATAGTGTACCGGTTGCTTATTTGATCTTGATTATATTTAACCTCGATAGAAATTATTACTATTATTTTCTGATCTTTCCTTCTTTATTGATTATTGATATTTTAAATATTGATCGATAACGAACGAAACGAATTTTCTGAAATTTATTTTCGAAGGGAATGAAAATGTACCGAAGATAATGTATTCATTATGAGAAGGAAGAAAAGAAAAAAAAAAAAAAAAAAAAAAAAAAAAAAAAAAAGAAAGAAGAAGAATAATCGAGATATATAGTTTTTAAATCATCCAAATTTTGCAATCTAACAATTTGCACGTTTTTGCTTGCGCGAAATCTAAAAGGAAAAAATACCCCTACATAGGATCGTTTTTGAACGGGCAACGCGACATTTTCATGCGGGTCCAGCAGAAAAATTGAAAAGCTTCGCGTTGGAAGATTCGCGAGTAACCGAGCGAGAGCAATTTCGACGCAATATGACGTTGTCCATTGGTACGTCCCGGTGCGTGTGGTCCTTTTGTTGTCCCCGGAGGGATCCCTCGGCAAACCTAACACGTCCCTAATATCGTCACAGGTCCGTCCCTCCACCGTCATCCTGGATGTATCATAGCACATGCCCGAACCGTCCCCGATAGTCCCAACGTGGGCGATTAGCAAAATATCACTAGCACGTTCATACGTGTGCATCAGTAGATAGACGTGTTAGTACGTACATTCGCAATGTAACGGGATTTTTCTCATAAACAAGTATTGAACGTTGTGACCTAACGATTCCAATTAATCATCGTGAATATCAAAGTTCTTCGTAACATCTTGGGAACGATTGTATCAAAAGATAATTCATGGAAGTCTCGTTAACAAGATTTGAACTCTTTTAACCTTTTAGTATTTTTTCTTCTTTTTTTTTTTCTTTTTTTTTTCTTTACTTCATTTTTTTTAATCAGAAGAAGTATACACATTGTTTCATATTAATTTATTCCAATAAAAGTATAATGTTTTGTGATAAAAAAAAAGGTTGTTATAAATGGTCACGTTAAAAAAAAAAAAAAAAAAAAAACCATTTAAGGCAGTTAAAAATAACGTCCATTAATTATTTAGTTTCAATTAAATCATTAATAATATCCTGTAAGTTCTTTTTTATAAGATGCATATCTACATTTAAAAAGTATCAATCGATTTAAAGAAAGTCAGAATATTTTGAAGGATCTTTGCAGTGTCATCGAGGAGGACGATTCTACGGCCTCATCGCAACGAGGTCAACCCAAGTCGCGTTGATAGAACTCCGTTTGCAATTATGATAATGGCGAGCGTAGTCGAGGCAGCACCTAACCCGGCTAACTCCGTACGCTAGTTCTGGTAGTTCTGATATCGTCTGTGTTTAAACAGCCAGGCGGTGCCGCGGCAACCGTCGTCGGCAACCAGGAAGAACAAGAGAAGGAGGAGGAGGAGGAGGAGGAGGAGGAGGAGGAGGAGAAGGAGGTAGAGGAGGAGGAGGAGGAGGAGGAGAAGGAGAAGGAGGAAGAGAAGAGTGGATAGATGGTAGGTAGGTGCAAGGGGTGGATAAGGGGAGGGTAGACTAGGAAGAGAAGGTAGAGGAGAAGGAAGAGGGTCGGACGGCAAATCTACATAATATAACCAACTATTGTTCAAATAGACGGCGCTCCGCAGATTCAATTACCATTGTGATACAATTAATGTTGGGAATTTCATCAATTCGAGTACCGGGCACAGCTCTTACATATGCATAAGAGAATCGAACGTGGTACGGATTTCGCGAGCGAAGAAAGTCGATGACAAATATTGTACCACGAGAGGCTCATACCTTATTTTACCTCGTACCCGGTATAAGGCTTTGCTCTGCTTGTTAATCGCGTTCATGATTATGAACGAATGGATTCGACAAATTTGGACGGTCCAAAAGAAACGTTTAAATTTATCAAAGTTAACTGTCCTTTCTGAATTAAATAAAGGGACGAATTCTTCCAAAAAACTTCTCGTCAATGTTTGACAGTATTACTTTAGAGTTTTTACGAAAAAAAAAAAAAAAGCTCTGAGATGGTCATTGATCGGTATCGATTCTTTGTGCGATATTAAATTCAAAGAGCGATCGTTTACAGTGGCGTTGTTACGAAAACGATAACGATGCGTAATTCAATTAGATTATTTCCACGGGAAACGTAGCCGTAATTTCATTGCACGCGGGTAACTGTTTGGGAGTCACGGTTTGGCATAGAGGGCTCGTGGATAGAGAGAAAGAGAGGAGGCGGAGGAGGAAGAGGTGAATCCAGAGGGGACAAAAGGGGTGGCGGCACATCATTGCACGACGTTAATCGCTGATATCGGTGCCCGAATTAAGTGGTATATCGAGAGCTTTCAGAATTAATCGTAAATCGGGCCGCTGGAAAACAGACCGTTCGAATCACGAGGCTCATTGGTTTGCGTTCTGGCCGAGCAAGCCGAGCGACTCATTGAGAATCACTGGGTGCTCGCGTGCGGCTATCCATATAAATTCTAATTCCGCAATCAGCGGCATCCAAGATAGTTCTAGGCCGATCCTAGCCACCGCTAATTCCAACTACCGACCCACACCCAAGCCTCCTTTCCCCCTGACCTTCTTATATTTGCTCCCGACAGTTCATAATAGCCATAATCAACGGTTATACCAATCCCACGATAATAATTACCAAAGCTGAAAGTTTCGGTCGGCCTGGTGCAAGGACGCGCGTTGCTTCGCTTCGGGATTAGCCGTCTCGTGCGGCTAATTCCTTTCATATATGATGCGTTCGTGCCTTTCCAAGCTTCTACGGTGATTAAATTTTGGGTTTGTCGCGGATCGAAAAGAAGAATGTTTCGTAATGTCGGTCGTTAACGTTATCGGATATTCCTTGCGCCTTTTTATTTTCTTTCTCTTTTGTTTTCTTTTTTTCTTTTTTTTCTTCTTTCTTTTTTTTTTTTTTTTTCTTTTCTTTTAACCTCCGTCTAACAAGCTTTTCTTCGTCGACGCTTTTGGAAACGTCGAATTCGTATCTGTAATAACTTTGCCTGCGAAGTCGTTTGGAATTCATAAAGACGAACTCGAGACTTTATTACCACGACCCTTTTCGTAATAACCATTTTAACGATTTTAATTATATTTAATGTCGGAATTAAACGACCCAGTTTCTCGGTACGCGAATGTACATACATACATACATACATACATACATACATATATGTGCATATATATATATATATATATATATATATATATATAAATATATGTATATAATACATACATAGATATCTTGGTAGTTCCGCATAAATCGTCGGGGTCAAAAATATATTATTCGTCACGGCCGAAACTATGGCGTGTTTCGGTTCGCGTCAAACGGGTCGAGGGATAAATCGAAAATCTTAAAACGGGAGAAAAAAAAATTGATAATCGGACGAAACTCGGGCATGATAAATTTAGTCGACTTTTATCAAATGAAATTATTTTCTCGAATGAACTTTTATGTTCATTTGAAAAGAATTGCCCGTTTACGTTTTTACTACGTAGTACCTTCGTTTCTTCAAACGTGATCGCAAAGAAGAAATCGGGACGATCGATCTAATTTCAAATAAATTTCCGAGCACCCAGAGTGGACCCTGAATTATCGCAAACAGAGAAGGATGCTTCGATCGAAGTCGAAGAGCATGGTCGAGCGAGAAAGAGAGAGGCAGGGAAAGAGGAAGAGAGGGAAGAAGAGAGGGGAGAGAGTTCGATAGGGGCGAGCACGAGATATAGGGCTTAGGGAGCAATTTTCGCTTCCTACCTCGGCACTCCTCGTCTCCTAGAATAATCGATCGTATAATTATCGTGATGTACCTGCTAATGCCGCGAAAATCAGCCCTCCCCTTTTGCTCCCCCACTCTCCTTCTCCTTTCCCGCCCTCATCGCAACCGTCCGCCGAGAGCTTCGCGCAGACGGCGGCAGGTTAAGCGTCGGTAGTAGGAGCACATGGTAATTATATCAGGGACTAATGGATATAGTTAATTGCTAATTATGAGGCCTGCCGAATGATCGATAATACCGTGAGGCATCGCGGCACTCGCAAACCCAACCCAACTCTATCTTGCGTCCTTCACAAACCCTATCTCGAAAGGATCGGGGAAAGGAGAAGAGGAATTGCCAAGAGTGTCATTCCGAACACAAATTTAGCGCGTCGCGAAGCGTGTTACGTTCACGTTCTATTCGCTATCTTGGTTCTATCTAAAGAGTCCAAGCTTAACGGGCCGTTCATGGATTAGCAAAGACATATTTAACGTTGAAAGTGTCTTTTCATGAAGTTTCTTAGAAGGAGAAGAACTCGAGAGGAGGATTCGCTTTGGTTTGTCCTCAGAGTCAGTGTGTGTCTAACTTCCTAGCGTTGCTTGTCGTACTACGATGAAAATGTCAAAGAGCCGAATAACGTTAGCCCGTACGAGGGGAGACTTTATTAGATCGTCCGTAGTATAGTCTACATAGTCGATGCAAAAGCCAAAGCTTTTGCTATACGCTCACCGAAATCGACAAAGACAGAGGAACGAGCAAAAGAGAACCAAGCTGAGGTATGAGCAACGAAATTCGTCCGAACGTTGGACGCTTTAAGACGACACGGCGAAGAGAACGTCGAAAGATGTCGTTGATATCAGGGAGGTTGCCAAAAATCAAAGAGATGGAAATTACGTTCCCATCGTCATCGTCGTCGTCGTCGTCGACGTCGTCGTCGTCGTCGTCGTCGTCGTTGTCGTCGTCCTCTTCCTTGTGGAACCTCGGCTGAGATTAACTAACATGATTTTGAAATACTGTTTAAAGTCTTTGCCACGGCTTTATAGACGATTATCAAGGATGCCTTTAAATATATTCTCGACAAGTAGTACCTATATTGTTATATAAGACAAATAATAAGTAGTCAGAGATAATATAAAATGAATATAACAGTCTGTTTTAATAAACTAATGTTACTTCGAAAGACTAAAGAGAATATGTTAATGCACGTAAGGAGAATCAAGAATGAGATTCATTTGCTACATTTAATCGTATAGAGTAGCACACTATAGTTGATTAACTGTGTATATTATTTTTAGATACTATTTGATCTTTCGTCTCCTATAATAAAACCCATACATATGAGGATTCTAATAAGTTGAATTGATAGTACGTAGATAGCTACCTAACACGAGCTTAAGGAACGATATCGATCGTTATTCATTCTTTCATTCTCTCTCTCTCTCTCTCTCTCTCTCTCTCTCTCTCTCTCTCTTTGTCCGTCCGTTTCTTACAATAACGCAAATATTCCCAGTAAAACATAGGAGGAATAATCATCTTAAGAGAGAACCACCAACCGTTGTAGTATCGCCGGAACATCTAGAATTACGCTCATTAACACCACGGCATCTGCTAATGATTTTGCTTGGCTCCGGGATTGTGTAACTCAAGGACTTGCGCGCAGAAATCAGCCGCGGAGAACGAGTCTTCTTGGAATAAACTCATTCCACGTACATATGGACTTAAGCTTTGATAAATTTGAGCCATCCGTGACGTAAAACAATTCATCGACACTTATTGTCTCTGAGATACAATCGAATTCTTTCTTGTCTTGATCGTAAAAGATCGTCTTAGATCGATTATAGATCCATCGAAATATTCTTATATAATCTATGATAATTATCACGTAGGATTTTTTTCTTTTCTCATTTTTCTTCTTCTAATATTTTTTTTCTTTTTTTTTTTTTTTTCTTTTTTTCCTTTTGCAAACTCGAAACACGATTTTATCTTGAAAATCATTCTCATTAAGCTAAGGCCATCCTTAGTAAAAGACGTACTTTGATACAGCTCTTAGCGTGTTGTTATGCGCTAAGAGAGTTCGTCCACGAGATTGACCGGATTTACAAGCGCAATAATAATTTATTCCCCCCTTCTGACATAGGAGCAAGTGGATCTCTTAACGTACGTCGAGTGCTCGCACTGATGACTTCTGAGAAGTTGTCTTCCACGGCGTCGCGAGAGACGACTCGCTAAGGAAAGCGACGATCTCTCGCACAATCATCCTAACGATCTCGATGTCCCGAAGAAATAAACCAAAGTGGAGAATGCATTTTGGTTAATGGAAACAAATACATTTTGGCCTAAATAATCGTACGAGAGATATCTATTTGAAGTTTCAAATAATTTCTCAAGTAATTCGCAAACGTTTAACTTACAAACGAATCTAACTCGATCATCTTGATGTGGTCGAGCGTTTGGAAGTAGGGAAGGGGAAAGAAAGAAGAACAAAAAACAAAAAAACAACAACAACGAAAAAGAAAAAAAACGAAAAAGAGAGAGGAAAACGAAAAAAGAATCCCATCCGAAGGAAAGAAAGAAAAAAGAAAAAAAGAAAAAAAAAAAAAGACAAGACAAAACAGAAAAAGAGATATACCAGAAAGAGGCGCAAGAAAGGAGGAGGGAAAAAAAAGAGCAAGCAAGCGGCTTGACACTTCGTGCAGGACCGCGGCCACGGTCGGTTTAATTAAGTTGCACGAGCTGCCTGGCAGAAGTTTCGTCGAGTTTGTTTCGAGGTGGTGGTGCCTGTCGGTAGTCGTGCTAGTAGCAACGTCAGCGATGCTTGTGGTAGTGTTACTGGTTGTGATGGTAGTGGTAGTGGTAGTGGGGACGTTGGGTGTACAACGACACAAATAAATTTTCCCGGAATGGCATTGTCTTTGAGGTCGACACATTTGCGGAATAATACTCGATAACTCGGGGGGTCGAGGAGAAGTTATATTAGGACGGCTTAATTAACCCCCTACCAGGATTCTCTCCCCGCCAATTCTATCTTCCTTCTCCTCTTTCCGCAACTACCACCAACCCCCTCTCATCCTATCTATCTCTATCTATCTCTATCTCTCCTTCTTCTCACTTCCCCTCTCTCTCTTTCTCTGTCTGTCTCTCTTTCTCTCTCTCTCTCTCTGTCTCTCTCTCTCTCTCTCTCTCTCTCTCTCTCTCTCTCTCTCTCTCTCTCTCTCTCTCTCTCTCTATCTATCTCCCTCACCCTTCGCCTTCGCGACCTCTGCCTCGTTCGCGTAACCGAGCTGCGCTCGACCCTCTTCCATTGAGGTTATAGATATCTGCTGCGACTCATTATGGATTCCTTATTACTGGAATAGATTAACGGATTAAATCTTAGTCAACGACACGAAGAGAAGATCGTGATGGTGTTGGTGGCGGTACTGGTGGTAGAAACCCCTTCTTCTCGTTCTCTTCGACGCCTCTAAAGCGACGCCTCTCCATTGTCGTCACCTTTCTGCGACTACCTAAAGCGGGTCAATAATCGTTTCGTTAAGAATTCCATTATTTCATCAACGAAGATGACTGTTTCAACGAGGGTATCTACTTCTCTCTTTTTTTTTTTTTCTTTTCTTTTCTTCTCTGTTTTTTCCTCCCGCCTGCCCGCCCGACCGACCGACCGCCTGCCCGTCAACTCCCACCTCCCACCCCCTTTTTTTTCTTTATTTTCTTCTTCTTCTCTTTAAAACGCCAATGTAGCAATTAATGTTCATTCATTTGGAAATTGCATAAAATTGATTTAACTAATAATAATAAATGTTAATAATGTTCTACATATACTATGAGGGTAAATAAGAAAATTTATTTTAACGTTGGATTCTCTATGTGATTTATATAAATCGATATCCCTCTATTTCTCTTTTGATCTCTCTCGATTCTAGCGTAATCTCTTTTGACCTGGTAAAGTCCAATCGCCAACGGAACACTATTTATTCTCGAAGTTTCGAAGGCTCGGGCCGTAGGTTGAGCCGAAAGCAGCTCACTTCAAGGGTAATTACGAGAATTCGCCGTCCTTCTCGTTCGCGCTGGCGCAACTCAGCTAGTCCCCTCCTCCGTTTCTTCGTTGGAGTAAAGTATACCGGCGTCTCGCTCGCACTCACCGATTCTATCGGGCATAATTACCTTTCGCTGTCCCTCTCGGATAATCATTGTAACACCTAAGCACCCTACCTAACCTACCAGCCAGAGAGAGCAGCCTAGCCAGCGTTTCCAAGCGTTATTCCGACCATCGATCGACCGTTTCTAACGACGATTTCCGTGCTACGACGTGGTCATTGCCGTACGAGACGATCGTTTTCGTTAACGATTACAGTGTCGCGAGAGGAGGGGGGGGGGACCCACGGATTATCGCCTCGTCTCTCTGCACCTACGTGGTTTAATCCGATAAAAATAACCTATTGCTCTCTGAATAGAGTCTATTTTGATTAGTAAAAAGAAAATCGTCGAAAAGTAAAATTACAGAATTATTGTTAAATTTGTTAAAAATTTTGCTTATAATTGCCCCTCCTGCCACCCTCCCCCCTCCCCCTCCACTACGAATTGTTTCGGATTATATCTAGAATAAGAAAAAAAAAAAAGAAAAAAAAAAAGGAACATAAAAAGAATCTTCATTACAGGATAAGAATGTGATGTCGTATAAATAAATATTAGATTTAAGTACTATCCACGATGATTATGAAATTATTCCTCGAAGAACACCATAAACGAGGAAAACATTTTTACGAGGAATTATCCTATGATCTTTATCGTCTTGGATTAATGAATAATACAAGCGAATTTCCTAGAATTGAATGGAAATTGTTTGATAAATGAAATTTCTCTGGTAGCGTATGTCCGACATGTCAAATCAAATCAACTTGTACGATCTTATCTAGTCGTACCGAATCGTCCTATTTTGTAAAACTCCTTAAAAGGATTTATACATAGGAGTGTTCTCGTTGAACGTAAAACGATATCGATAGGTGTATATCTATCGAAACAGTGCTTTTCCATACGTTGTGTGTTTGACCTAGTGCCTGGCAGCGAGTTACGATAAACATTCACAGTGTACCAGTATCAATGACTTTTCGTCTCGATCCAAACAGAATTCGTGGACCATACGATCCAAGTTTTATCGATCTCGACTACTCTCTCCCTCTCTTTCTCTCTCTCTCTCTCTCTCTCTCTCTCTCTCTCTCACTGTTTCAATAGACGATACATAGAGACCGAGAGGCATGTGCGCGCGAGCGCGCGACGCATTAAATCATTGAAATTTATGCAACAGCGCTAGCGATGGTGGTGGTAGTGGTGGTGGTGGTGGTGGTGGTGGTGGTGATGGTGGTGGTGGTGGTGGCGGCGGCGGCAGCGGCGGAGGTGGCGGTGGAGGTAGAGGTAGAGAGAGAGTTGGAGTTAGAGCTAGGTGGAGGTAGAAGCGGAGGCGGAGGCGGCGGTGCTACTACGCGCCTAGTATCTTTCACTTTTCATTATGGGATCATTTGTCATGCGGCGTAGATCCCTTATCACTCGGCGATCATAAACAACCAGGCATAAATTTCAACTTTCGCGCATAACCTGACGGCGAGGCATCGACCGGCGCCATGAAATTTATTACTTTCAAAACGACGAGTGTACACGTTTAACCTATGACAAACTTCTCCGCTTCTGTTGTACTATACCAATGGCCAGTTGACCAGCCGGTGCTCGACGATGATAATCATCTCTCGTTGCGATTCGGCTCGTGCGTTACATCGTTTTACCGCTCGCATCCTATCGCTCGTTCATCGTTCAACGCTATCGACGCAAAACTTTGAATGTTTTCGAACAAGATGAATTTAATAGATCTTTCTAAACGTCTTCCCTAAGCAAACTGTTTATAAATTATTCCAATAAAGATGTACATTAATGTAATAATATCTTAATTATTATTACAAATATTACGATAATAATTATTCTCTTAGATAATCCCGTGTTATCTTTTAACAAATATCGTACATTAGATTTATGAGGATATAGATGCAAATATTTGAGAAAATATATTTTGAAATAAAATTTCGATCGTTGATTATCATTTAAAAATCGATCGTTAAAAGTATAATAATCTTGAGAAAAAGTAATGGATAAAGTGATAATATAGAATTACAAGGGATTGGAGTATTCGAAATAGTTTTAAAAACTCACTAAAAACGAATCACGCGTTCATTCACCCCTCAAAGAGAAGTTAGTAGTAGTGAGGAAGAAGGAAGAGGAGGGTGCCGACTGTGGGCTGGGTTGTGCATAATTATGTACCTATGCTTTATGCGAGCAACGACGTTGTAACGAACGCGTTCTGCTCGGCCAGTGCAGCAAACTCGCAAGAGTACTGGCGCGAGCGCTTTCAGACACTGTAAATGAAAGTTGAGAAAGTATGGTGTGCGTGCGAGAAAGAGAGAGAAAGAGAAAGAAAGAAAGAAAGAGAGAGAGAGAAAGAGAGATGCGTCATCGCAGTGCGCGTTAATTAAAGCTCATTGTAATAAAGAGCAGTTTTTATTCATTTTTGCCTTGCTCAACGGGCCGACCTCGTGCGCTCGCGCGATATATTTTTATGTTTAATTATATTATGTTTTACGAGTTCTCCGGACTTATCTTGCCACGAGAAGCTTTCACTATTTCTATCTTTCATATCTCGTTCTTCTTTTTCACTCTTCATTCTTTACATTTTTCTCTTTGCCCAACCGGACAGCTTTTAAAAATTTTAATTGTGCGAGCCGTTTATCCGTTAATAGACAGTACTCTTGTGTGACATTTCTCGATTGAAGAAAATTCATTGCCAAAGAGTATATATATATATATACATATATGTGTGATATGTGTGTGTATATTTATGAGTACATATATATATATATATATATATATATATATATATATATGTATATATATATATATAGGTATATATTATCGTATCTTACTCTCTTAACGAGAAGTCATTTCGTTCGTCTAATGATCAGCTTACAGGTATTCTTAACGACGCATGTTTCATTTTCTGATCTCGTTACAGCGCTATCTTCTTTGGATATCACGGGAAGGGAATTGCTTGGAGGCTTAACGATTAAATAACTCATTATTACTTATCGGTGTTCTTGGAAGATACATTTGATTCCCTTCTCATATAAGGAATATCCTTTATATATTCTTAATCAAACGTGGAAAGGATCATTTTGATCTTATACATTTGTATTTACTTTTCTTTCGACATTATGTTATTTATCTAATCAGAATTATGAATAAAATAAAATATAAAAATTAAAGATTAAAAATCTCTATAAAGATTATCTTCCGATCTCTCTTTCTCTCCCTCTCTCTCTCTCTCTCTCTCTCTCTGTCTAACATACCAAGAAATATCAATTAACACTACGTCCCGTGGAATTAATCTCGGGAATTAATATCGCGACGTTGCCAATTAATTTTCGTTAATTTCGAATCAGCAGTTTCCCGAGCAATAGGAGAGGCACAGAACACATTAGTATTAGTGGCAGTAGTAGCAGCAACAGCAACAGCAACAGCAACAGCAACAGCCAGTAGGAGTAGCAGCAGTAGCAGTAACGCTCGAGAACCGGCCGCCTAACACACAAATCCCTATCACGGTGAATCGAGGCGTCGTTGGAGAAGGAGGAGGAGGAGGAGGAGGAGGAGGAGAAGGAGAAGGAGAAGGAGGGATAAGAGTAAGAGGCAGAGGAGGCGGAGGATGCGGAGAAGGAAGAGTAGGAGAAAGAGAAGGATAGTGAGTAAACGGGGGATGGTGGCGTGGGATGGGGTGGGGGAGGGGAGAGACGAGAGGGAGAGAGAGAGAGAGAGAGAGAGAGAGAGAGAGTAGATTCGAACGGGGAAACGATGGAGAAACGCAGCAGGCACGAGCTGTGTAGACACTTCTCAGAAAGTTTCATGGGTAAGCGGATGGTATGGGCGCATCGGCCGCTCGTTTCTTGTATCCGGCCAGCGAGAGTGTGCATTTATCAAAACACACACATTTAATTATGCCTTAGCGCGCATCCTCGCCCATGGGTAGTCGTACTACCACGTAACGGAGGCTGTCTGAGGATGACGGTGATAGTGGTGGTAGATCTGGTTAGTGGTAGAGGATCTGGTGGGAGAGGAAAAGCGCCGGATACGTGGTGCTCGCGCTTAATTCGCACCCCGGAGCCGTGACGGAACGACTAGCGTTGCTTAAATTAAAACCGGATAATAAAAGCGCCAGCGAGACCATCCCTTTCGTGTTGGTTCTTTCTCTGTCTCTCTCTTTCTCTCTCTTTCTCTCTCTCTCTCTCTCTCTCTCTCTCTCTCTCTCTTTCGCTCTTGTACTCATACTCGAGACTCTACTCATTTTCTTTCTGCCTTTTTCTCTCCTCCTCTCTCCCTCTCTTTTTTTACATATAGATATATATATATATATATATATATATATATATATATTTTTCTATCTTGCTCCTACTACCACCTTTCGAAAACGACTAAAGTAACGAAAAGCGGAACGTGTGAATTCGTCGCCGAGAAGATTAAGCGCGTAAAAGGGTCGCCGTTATAAGCGGTACTGATCTTTCAGAGAATCTGCCCGCTCCATACATTTTCTTTCCTCCTACCAAATATTCCATTCTTTCATCCTACTCTCCTAACACTTTTCTCCTTATTCCATTAATATCATTGATACTTGAAATTCAATGAAAATAATATTTATATAAAATCGCATATTATCTCTAATAATATAATTATAATCATATACAGATCAGATATATATATATGTACGTATATATATAGAAAGTAAGAAAAGTTGTTGTATCATGTAGGATTTACTTGGAAAATAAAGTAAAAAAAATGATTCACTTGGTAACGGAACGTCTTAACAATATAGTAAAAAATCGATCATATCTTAAGATCGATCATCGAAAGATCGGATTACAAGAGGGAGGGAGGGAGGGATGGAAGGGGGAGGGGGAGGAGGAGGAGGAAGGAAAAAGGAAGGAAGAGGAAAAAAAGAAAAAGAAGAAAAAAAAAGTAGAAGAAGAATTGTCGAAGGGTGTGATATTCGTAAGGGAAGACAAAAGACCCTCGTTCGACGAGAAGAAGAGGGTGCCGCTCGAAAAGTACTCGACGTAGACGAAGGTCGATGAGCGTGTCGTTCGCGACTTATCCAGACAACGACGACTACGACGACGACGACGACGACGACGACGACGACGACGACGACGACGACGACGACGACGTATTTAAATTCGCTCGAACTTTGGCAGTACGGTTCTCAGTAAGTTCTTCGCTTTGCGTTGGCGTGCGCGCGAGCGCGGCCGCACATGGCACGGCTGAATTGAAAAGCTAATTCTCAGCGTACAATCGACTCGTCTCGGGCCAGGACAAACTTTGTGAATGTGTCTCATTAACCAAAGAGAGAGAGAGAGAGAGAGAGAGAGAGAGAAAGAAAGAGAGAGATGGATAGATAGATAGATATAGAGATAGAAAGAGAAAGACAGAGGGAAAGAGAGAGAGAGAGAGAGAAAGAGAGAAAGAGAGAGAGAGAGAGAGAGAGAGAAAATGAGAGAGAGATGATGAGGGAGAGAGAGAGAGAGAGAGAGAGAGAGAGAGAGAAAGAGAGGGAAAGATGTACGCACGCGCAAATCTCGTATCGCGACGTGCGTGTACGTGCACGTGAACGATTCGTTCGCTGTAACCCCTCTTTACTCTTCGCTCTCTCATTCTCTGGCTTTCTGCCTTCCTCTCTCTCTCTATCTCTCTATCTCTCTTTTTCTCTCTTTCTCTCTTTCTCTCTTTCTCTCTCATCCCTCTTCGTTCTCCCACGCATAATCGCCCGCGGTCAAATATTCTCGACGACGAGGCGTTTCAATTTAACGTCAACGTATCTCCGCCACCGCATTTATCCTTTAACTGTTTTACCACTCCTGCGCGGTAGTTAGGTATATATGTATATATGAATATACGTACGTATGTATGTATGTATGTACAATATGTATGTATGTATGAATGTATGTATGTATGTATGCATATAGATATATGCGTACGTATATGTGGCTCGTTCATGCATGTATAGCCTATATACATCACAAAGATTTATTAAGTCTACGCTTTATGGAAAATATAGGACGATGTGATTCAATTCGTAATATAATACGTATAATCTATTTTCAGTGAGAGATCGTAGAATCATGGTGATAGATTCAATGGACAAAAGTATTTCGTTTTGTTTAAACAATTAAGATTTACGTTAGATGAATACCTAACGTTTGTTAACATAAAGTTTTCGTTAAACGAGAGAGAGAGAAAGAGAGAGAGAGAAAGAGAGAGAGAGAGAGAGAGAGAGAGAGAATCCTGCTTGATAACGCAAACTATAATGAGATACGTTCCGTAGGATTAATGAGCGTCAAAGAAAACGAGATGAATTATGAATGGCATTTATTATTCCTGCCGCCGAAGCGACCGACGAAATAACGATGGCAATCGTTCCGCGATTGTGATCATAGTAATGATAGTAATAATAATAACAATAAGAGTCTTGTTCTGGGAAACCGGTCAACTCGAGACGAAAGAGATAAAAGATGGAAAGGAAAGTAAAGAAGGAAGGAAGGAAGGAAGGAAGGAAGGAAGGAAGGAAGGAAGAAAGGAAGAAAGGAAGGAAAATAGATAGGTAGAGGGATGAAGAAAGATAGGAAAGGCGAAGGGTAGAGTACAGGGATGGAAGGGCATGAAAGTTCGTTTCTCCCTCTTACCCACCTCTCGTCTCTATTTGCATAAAATCGTCGTAGTCGACGCCTTCGAGGATAATGAAATGAAACTAAACAAATAATGTAGATGCTAAACATTAATTACATTCGCTCGAGATCGAGGGAAAGAGGGAGAGAAAGCGAAAGAGAAAGATATATATATATATATATATATATATAGAGAGAGAGAGAGAGAGAGAGAGAGAGATAGAGAGAGAAAGAGACGAAAAAGGGTGGTGATTTCAAGGCTGCAAGGGTTTCAGAAAATTAAGAGACGACGGCAGGAAAACGGACGGACGACCGAAACAGCGATGGAAAGCAAAGGGTCGAAAGCACGGCGAATTAAGAAATCGTTTAAGAAGTTTAAATCGGAGGGAAAAGGGTGGATAAAGAAAAAGGCTGTCGCTGTTCGATCGCGAATACATTGTCGTTATAAAAATATTTCTCAATGTCTCCTTTCTTTTTATTTCTTTTCTTTTCTCTTTGTTTTTTTTTCTCTCTTTTTTTTTTTTTTTTTTTTTTTTTTTTAATCAACTAACTTAAGAATTTCATTAACATTTAATTTAGAAAGATTATAAAACAACAATGTAATCTCCAGTATATCAATATATTAGACGAATAAATTGAAAGTAAAAAATGTTTTTGCAATAAAAATCAATATTTTATACGACGTTGACGTAATCGTATTCGTGTTTTTACAATATCATTAAGAAAAATATAATATATCTCTATGAACGATCATTGTTTTTAAAGGTCACCGAAAGATCTATGAATGATCTAAGAAAGATATACTTGAGATTGATGTATATTACGTATAGATGTACATACGTCTACGTAGAGAAGAGAGGATTGAGTTTCTCTCTGCTTACGAAAGAACGAGGAATGCGACCGGGGCGATCTTCTCACGTAGCATACCGTATGATAGCCACTGACCGTTGCATTTCGTTGGGTATGCATTTACGAGCATGTTGGACCTCTTTCGCGGAGACATTGATGGACAAGCGCAGCTTATATGGACGTTGCAAGGGAGCTCTCGTCGTGGCCGTTTACATATTTATGTTATGACTCCGCTTCACTCGACTTAATTGACGGAATTGCCATAAATTTGCGAATATCGCGTAGTTGAGCGGCGAAGGACGATACGAGAACGCAAGTATCTTTTTATCTTTCATCCATGTACACACACATATATATATATATATATATATATATATATATATACATATATGTATGTATATAGTATATTGTAAATGTATGTTTGCGTATGTGCACAAGATCTATTTCTGCGAGTAATGCATGCTGTGGTACAATCGTAAGTATTAAAATGAATTCTGATGAATACCGATTAAGTATTCGAAGAATACTTTTCTTGGAAACTCGTCAAAGTTATTGAACTTGTACTATCCTTCGATTTCTCTCTCTCTCTCTTTCTCTCTTTCTTTTTTTCTTTCTTTCTTTTGAAGGTAAATCGGAGATAGGATTTATAACAACGACGTAGATATATCGAAAAGACAAAGAAACTTTGAAAGTTTGAAGTTTTGACTATAGTTAATCTCTATGTGCGGGTATGTTAATACATAGAAAATAAGTTCTATGTGGATAGATAGATAGTAGAGAAGTTTAAGATATATATCTTCGTTCTTTCCCGATTCTTATCGGAAAGTGACGAAGAACGACGTGACCAAAGTAAAGAAAAAGTCTAACCTATCACATGGCTCAAGAAACTCGGTTGTTTCTCGAATGATGTAGGCACACG
>NC_062201.1:3427337-3454837 GCF_912470025.1 Vespa velutina
CCTCGGAGAAAGAGAGGGAAAAGGTGGAAAGAGATTGCCGAGAGTAGCCGAGGTGTGGGTTGAACGTCCAAACCATAAAAGTCGTAAACTCTTTTCTAACCATCTTCTTTCTCTCTCACTTTCTCTCTCTCTCTTTTCTTTCTATCTCTCTCTCTCTCTCTCTCTCTTTTACTTTCTTTTAAGTGATATAATCGACGTTCAGAAAAAATGTTATATTTGTAAAGAAAAAGAGAGAGAGGAAGGAAAGAAATATATCTCATTATTCTCTCGATTCACTACGCCAAACGTTTTATACCAAAGTGTTAGACTCCAGGCAAAGTGGTTCAAGGTTAAACGATCTAATTCCTAGTGGAATTTAGACCGAGCGACGATACGAACTATTTCCGTCGAGAGTACGATTACATCATGGTTGTGTCGCGGAACGAGTATAGTACCCTCGCATGAGTTGCTTTTAATGAAACAAAAGTGACAATCAGCAAGTTTCTTTTATTATCTGTACTAATATTAGAATTATATAAAAACCTAGAAAGTCTCGATTTTAGATTTCTTCTTTGAAAATTATCGAAATCATCATTGCGATGTAATAATATTGATTGTAAGTTATTTTTGTTTATTTATTATAAAAATAAAGTTGCATTAAGTTAAAAGTAATAAGAAATATTCGTAAAATTGACAGATATATATATATATATATATATATATATATATATATATATATATATATATATGTATATAATGTCGATCTTAAAATCTTATTTTAATCGGGTATACTTTAACGTGATTAAATAGAAGCAAAGAATAACTCGTAATTCATTTATCGTTTGATAACTCCGAAATTTTTATCATCTAGAACGTCGCGATACGCGAGGACGAAATTAATTTGATCGATTATTCTGGTCTCAGCTTAAGAAACATTCACTCGCGTCTCGTGCATTATGCTTGCCCGGGGGCTAGCACGATCCCTCGTAACAGTCTTTGCTTACATTAGCCGCCCTTATGCAAATTGATAGGAAACAAAGTACGTCGATGTGATCCTTGGTACTAAGCGAGAGAAAGGAAGAACCCTCTTGTCTCGACTGTCGAATAGTGTGTCGGTTAAATGAACTTTCCACGCATTGGACTTGTATCCACAAGACATATTCTATATAAACCTATGTTGAAGCTTTTTAATTGTTCCACGGTTTAGGGAAATAATGGTTGTGAATTGGTTGTAACTTCGTTACAAATATAATAAAAGGTCATTAATTACGATTACATTGTTTTCCTTCGAAGGAATCATTCGAAAAATTCTTTTACAAATAGAAAATTAATTAAACGAAAATAGAAACGAGCGTTACGAAAAAAAAAAAAAAAAAAAAAAAAAAAAAAAAAAAAAAAAAAAAGAAAAAAGAAAGGAAAAAAAAACGAAAGAAGAACAAAAAAAAAAACGAGAAAACAGAAAAAAAGAAAAAACGAAAAAAAAAAAGACCGAAACGAAAAAGTTCATTGTAATACGGGTTTACTCGAAGGAAGCCTTAAAGTTGTCATGCATGTAAGAAGAAAAAGAAGAAGAAAAAAAAAGAAGAAGAAGAAGAAGTAGATGATGATAACAGGTCGCAAGGACAAGAACAAGGATCGTCTAGGTGGTAGCGAAGGTAATGTTCGGGCCAGTGGGATGAGGGATGGGCCGAGTGTCCAGGTTGGAGGGTCGTTTATTGATCTCTCAAGTCCGAACCTCGCCTCGTGTACAAGAGGAACCCAACCCCATCCCATGCGCCCTCGTGACTGGCCACAACTACCCCAGCGGCCGCACGCCGAGACACTGGACACAACGACGACTCCCTCCTCAGCTTCTCCTCCGTCTACCTTATTCCGCCCTCTTGGGAAAATAGGTTCCCAACCTGAACCCTTCTCGTTTGTCTTAGAGAAAAGCAGTTTGGCGCACAAGCGAACAAGCGTTTAAGAATTTCAACGAGTATCTAAATTGGGCCAATCCATAATCTAATGATCTTTTAGCGAAGGCAAATCACTTTTCAAGCGTATATAATAGAATTTTTAAAAATATTGGTTGAACGTTGTGTTTCTACGTTATTATAAGAATATTAATATAAATCGATACTTAGAAAATATCCATCGAAATCAATATAATAAAGAGGACGGGAGGTGAGGAGGGGATTGGGGGGGGGGTGGAGGGAGGGGGGTTGGTGGTGGAGAGGGGGAAAAGAAAAAAGAGAAAAAGAAGAAAAAGTAGTTGAAAGTAGGAAAACAAAAACGAAAGAAATGTTCCATAAGAACACGTACAGGAACGATCCGAAAATCTGCTTGAGAACCATCCACTTAGTCGAAGGGTTGCTAGTTGCAGATAACTTATTCCGGCTTCACCCAGCCATCCACTCATCCTCCTCTCTTCCTCCCCCCTTCTCCACCTCCTCCTCCTCCTCCTTCTCCTTCTCCTCCTCTTCCAGGCGACAGGACCCTCCGCCGCAGATCTTGGCTGGCGAGCAAGCGGTCATCTTGCCTTCTCTATAGGTCTCCCTAGTAATATGGATCGTACTCTGTTGCGAGCCATTTCCACGAGGTCTTAACAACGCGTCTGTACAGGTTGTCGATAAATCGAGAGCCGTCCAGTTTCCTCCGACACGCCTCTACGAATCGAGAGACGTCCGACACCTTCTCTCCTCACCCCTCTCTGAGAAGTGCTCTTCTCTTCTCCGTCGGTCAGTTTCCTAGAGTTACGGAATTGCTTCGACCTTTGTCAGACGATGAACGTAGAGATGTACGAATTCGAGTCATACGTCGAAAGAATAAGCAACCATCCATAGAAAAATCGAAAAAAGATTTTTCGTTTATTCGTAGCCTAAAATTGTTTCTTTTAAATTTCTCCTTTTTCGATGGCGTAAAGATAAAGGTGAAAGGTTAACGTACGTAGGGGAATATAACCGAGGAAACATCGGACGGTTATCCTCTCCCTTGTCAAAGCCGCTGAAAGTTTCAACGCGAAGGGATAGAATGAGAAAGACAACCAAGATCCATATGAATCATATAGAAATCTTGTCGACGTTTTACTTCGCTCTCGGTGTGTATTTATGTATCTTTGAATCTTCGTGAGTGTCGGAATTGAATGAAAGGCAAATAAAAAGGCAAAAGGAAAAAAGAATAGATAAGAAAAAGATTAAAATATCTATCGATTTCTTAGGAACAAAACTTTCGCGAGAAAAAGCGTAACAACATTGTAATTTTCGATTAAATCTCTACCATGTGTCGTCCGTCCCGGTCTTTTTTTACTTCTTACTTTTTTCCTTTCTTTTCTTTTTTTTTGTTTTTTTTTTTGTATATTTATTTCTTTGTTCTTTTTCTTCTTTTTTTCGGATTTCTTTCATTTTTTTCCCCTCTTCTTCTTCTTCTTCTTCTTCTTCCTTTTTTTTCTTTTTTCTTTTTTCTTTTTCACTTTTTTCTCCCGATTTATGGATTTCATCGTGGTTGTTCGAGCTACAGTACAGCCCGTCGGTGACACCGGCGTTTCATTAAAGAAGACTCATTGTTGTTCTCGACTCGCAGGGCGAATGAGAAGCGAAAAAAAGGCGGGAGAGGAAAAAATGTTCACGCAAGAGGGTTCCTCGATAATCCTGCAATCTCATTCTCTGCTTCATTTACTTCCTCCTTCCATTCCTCTCTCTCTCTCTCTCTCTCTCTCTCTCTCTCTCTTTCTCTCCCCTTTCTCTTTTCTTTTCTACGCTTTCTTTCTCGCTTTCTCTCCATCTCTCTCCCTCCCCCCTCCCTCCCTCTCTCTCTCTCTCTCTCTCTCTTACTCTCTATCCTTTATTTCTTCGCTTCATTCTGTACACCACCGAGCAAGCACACCACCCACCCCGTAACTGCCACCACCTGTCGCCACCTAGTTAACATAGCCCCTTCTATCGAGTTTTGCATCCCACCTTCTAATAATAGTTATCGCTTCATACATTTTCATGATATTACAAAATCGGAACAAATAGAGTGTACACGCGGCAATTACCGATGCATTATGCGATATAAATATTGATGCTTCCTGCAAAAACGAAACTTGGGTGCCGAGCGAACGGAATGCAAAACATTCCGGAAAGGAAGCGACAAAGGTGCTGCCCGTAGAACCGATGCCGTAGGGTGTATAAGGTGTGAGAATAGGCAAGATAACGTGTTTTTCGATGAACTCCTTGTCCTTTATCATTCTTTACTGCGTTCCATAGTTATTCATTAGAATTTAACATTTAAAAGAAAAAAAAAAAAAAAAAGAAGAAAGAAAGTATCTACGTTCTTTCTGATTATTTTGAAAAAGTTCAAATACTTTCGGACTAATATAGATACGAACGAATAATATAAAAGAATCTAAGGAAATACAAAATTAAAAGTAAATAAAGGACAAAGATAATTTCTATAAATTACATGCGATTTTTTTCAAATGTCAAATATAATTTAATGCGGATGAAAAAGTCGACGATAAGAAATAAATTAATTGAATTAAGAACGCATAAATCACTTTGATGTAATAAGTAATTACGTATCTAGCTTGTATAGAAGCTAGAGTGAAAGAGATAGAATAAGAAAAAAAGAGAGAGAGATACGTATGATGTATCATCGAGGAAGAAGAAAAATCAAGAGACCATAGACGATATCCGTGTTGTTAGGTCAGAGCCGCGTTGTTGTGTTCATCGCGAAGCTAAAGGCCAATAAAACTTAACTTCTAATTAAGAAGCGTGAAGGATGAATCTATTATCTGCGGGGGCCTTGCCAAGGCAAATAATGCCGGCAGTAATGTCGTCGGTTGGTACAAACATACCCATGGACATGGACGAGCATACGTGTTCATTAGGCGTATTTGCTGTTTAGCATTTCAAATTCGGGCCAGATCGGCCCCCGAGAAGCAACGCGATACAGTCATACGCGCGAGAACATTCCGCGACCCTTTCGGCAATCAAATATTTTAATTTAATCGTCCTACTAACGACGCACCTTACATCCTATTCACAGATATAACATCTTCCCTTTTCTCTTACTCTCTCAATCTGGAATATATATATATATATATATCTTAATTCGGACAGGTTAAAGTGATACGTAGAAAATAACTATTGGATCGATCGTATACCAATCCAATAATAAATATAAGTTCTTTAATATCCACGGAGTACGTTTATTAAATAGTTAATTCGATTGGGATGAAAATATTAATCAAAGAATATAGTTGCATTGAAGAAAACAATCTCACATTATAACGTGACATTTGATTTCTATTTAATTAATCGACTCTCATGTTTCTACGTAGTCCTTAACCATTAACTATGAAGTTCAGTTCAGTTTGGTCCAAGCATTGAGGTTCATTAAGTTATTGAAACCTTAGACAATGTACTACTAGCGGCTGCCGGATACAGTGCTCCAGGGGCTTCGTAATGCCCACTGCCTCAAGTACTACTCCCTATGACATTTTGCAACTCTCTGACCACTACTATGATCGGTAGTAGCTGCAACAACTCCAGCACCAGCTTCACTGACCACTCCTCCCGCGACTGGTTCTATGACCGTTTCTAACAGAACCATTCTCTCTCTCTCTCTCTCTCTCTCTCTCGCTCTCTCTCTCTTTCTCTTTCGCTGGTTTACCTCACCACTCTTCATCTCTGTTGGAGAAGAGCACCGACAGAGGCGGGTTACATCATCTCGACGCACGAGTTTATATGCTAATAAGGGAGATTAATTAAAGGGTACGCGAGTACATTCCGCCATCCTTCGAATTTCTCTCTCACTCTCTCTCTTTCTCTCTCTCTCTCTCTCACTCTCTCTCTCTCTCTCTCACACACACACTCTCTCATTCTCTTTCTCTTTCTCTCTTTATCCATCTTTTTTCCTCTTTATACGCGATTCCAGTCTTACCAAAGAATAAGTTCTTTTACTTTTCTTTTTTTTTTTTTCTTTTAAACGACAAAGAAAGTAAGACGAGTTAATACTATCGCAGGATCGTCTGTAACTCGTTAAACTGAGATTTTTCTCTACGATTCGTATGCACATCGATTACGAGCGCACGTGTGGTTTTACATGGACTCTCGCACTCGTTCTCTATCTATCTATCTATCTATTTCTCTCTCTCTCTCTCTCTCTCGCGCGCGTGAACGCGTGCGTTTGCTAGCTCTCTCGTTCGTTCGTTCTAACTCTCGCTCATCGTTCTGCGTTATTTGAATCTATTATTCTCTTGTATTGTCCCCATACAATCGTATTGCGTTTTCGAATAAACTCTCCGTTGTATATATTTCTATCGATTAAAGCGCTCGATTAATCGACAGGATTGTTTTAAACGCACTCTTAACGTATATCGAGACATATTAGATACGCGTAAATCAATAAGAAATTTTTCCGTCAAAATTTTGCACAGAAATTTTCTTTTCTTCTTACTTCTGAACTAAGATATTTTTCTTCTTTCCTAAATCCTTAAAGATCGTTCGATTTATCAGAATATGTTTTTTTATCATTTCCAATTTTTTTTTCTTTCTTCCTTTTTTTGTTTTTTTGTTTTTTTTTTATTTTTTTCTTTCTTTTCCTTAAATCATCCTTTAGAGATAACTTATCCCTAAGGAAGATTTTGTTAGTTACTGAAAGGAACGACATGAATTTTTTTTTCCCTTGAAATTATTTTAATCGATTGAAAGGAGAGATTGAAGGACAGAGGGAAAAGAAAAATGATGTGATATAATTAAAATTTGAAAACCATTTATCACGCTGGATCGTGGATATGAAAAAAAAAAAAAAAAAAAAAAAAAGAAAAAAAAATATCTCTATATGCAATTTTCTAACGTTAAGACATGAGAAAAAAGATCGGAGATTAGGTACCTACGTGGAAAGATTAATTTACTATAATGAACCAGAAAGTAGCATTGACTCTCTTTTATCGGATCTAAGGATCAAGACCTTCATTTTATCCGTTCGAGTTCCTGACCCACACCTTGTTCTTTGTCGAGACAGAGTAGTCCGTTTGCTTCTTTCTTTTTTTTCTTTCTTTTTTTTTTTTTTCTTTTTTTTTTCATTTCAACGGGACCGAATTTAATTTGGAACGCGTCCAGTTGCACCTACCACTGGTGGTGGCTCGTTTGACTGGCTCAGTAGGGGGGGGGGGGCGAGGGGGTAGATTCGAAGGGTGAGGTAAAGGGGCTAGTACGAGGAAACGAAGCCCCGGAAGATCACACGAAAAATGTACGTGCTTGCTACGTACTCCAGTCCTGCCTCTCTTTCTCTCTCCCACCCACCCACTCTCTCTCTCTCTCTCTCTCTCTCTCTCTCTCTCTCCCTCCTTTTCTACCTTACCCATCCGCGGATCTGGAGCGTACGAATTAGGAATTTTACTAACTCGGATAGTCGCATTTAATTTTAAGCCCGAAACCATACGAGTCATTACTGTCTCCATTTCGTGCGTATATTAAATTACAGGCAACGACCGCTCTACGCCGATTTGTAGTCAGAGGGTCCGTTAAATAGAAAGAGAAAGAGAAAGGGAAATATAGGGAGAGAGAGAGAGAGAGAGAGAGAGAGAGGGATAGGCATATTACCAGAAGAACACATTCACGTTCGAGGATTATCCAAAGTCTCTGGCCTCGTCGGCAGTTCGAGAACGAACGTACATGTTGCCCGAAACCCCATCCTCTTGTTCTATCTCTCTTCTCATTCTCCACGAGGCCCACGAAGTACCTACTTGTACTTTTATTTCCTCCACAACTCGTTAGTTACTCTTCGCTTCATCTATAACCACGACCGAATGAAAATCGATTAACACCGTGTAAGAATAAATCCCGCCAAAAATGTAACACCTTATCCTATTAGTACGCCTCCTTTCTCTCTCTCTCTCTCTTCTTCTTCTTCTTTATCTCTTCTTCCTCTCTGTCCTCTTTTTTTATTATCTCAATATCTCGGTAGGTTAATTATAGCCAAAGCTTTACATTTCCTCATCGATTTTACGAATATGGGCGTTTAATACGATAAATTTTCATATCGAGATTTATTAATAATTTATATATATATATATATATATGTGTGTGTGTGTGTGTAAGTATTAATAGAAAATTATAGTTCGACTTATAGAGTGTAACGAAGAATTTATGAGAATAATGAGAAAAACAAAGACAAATTTTTCACAAACGGAACAATAGAAACGCGAGAAAATAACAGCCTTTCCTAAACTCAGACTGGTATTTTCGTTCCGCTGGATGATCTCGATTTCTCGAAGGATGCCGATCGCGATATGCAAAACGCATTCCGCGATTACGAGCACGGACTCGACTTTAATTACGAGGGTTATTCTTCCGTAAGTACTCGTTGCCTCGAACGAGAGCGCGATACAGCGAGGACCATCATTGCGGATCGTATCTAGCGAGGGATCATTGCCAATTATTAATTTATTATCGCTACGAATGCTATCCTGCTACCAAGCCATGCTGAGATTTCTGCCTATGGTTATGTTCAAGAGCGAATAAGCAAGCAAGAGTGAAAGAGAGACGGAGATAAAGAGAAAGAGAGGTGGGTATATTATGTATATAATATATATATATATATATATATATATATATATATATATATATATATATATATAGATATATGTGTGTGTGTGCGTGTGCATAGAGAGATAGAGAGATTCTCGCTAATTAGGTTCTTCAATCGGCAGTTATTGTTTCGTAGCGGCCCTAATTTGGCAGAGGCAGCTGCGACTGCCGCGTAAGTGCTAATTAAAACACCTAATTGTGGCCATTAACGCAAAATGCGACGTGGCGATGGTACACGCCTGCTACGTCGGCCAGTTCACACCGATCTCGCTCGGTTATGCGAGATGCATACGCTTCGAAATTGCTATATAAATATTATTCTAATTAGCATTTCGATTCCAATTAGCATTTCACGACTCGCTGCCAAGGTTAAACTTCGACGATAGATACCTAGATATTCGAATTTGTTACGGCTGAGAATTCTCGAACCGATCGAACCGTGAACGTTGGTTCTCTCAGAGACGGACGACTTCGTTTCCACGTGAAAAGTCAACGAAATCTTTCAAAGTTCCTTGCATTCCTAAAACTTTTCGGTAAAGAACTTTACTCTTCTCGTCGTATAATGAATTCCTTGAAATTATTTTGTTGAAACTATTACGTTCTCGTACTAGCTAAAAGACAAAGAATCACGAAACAAAGTGGCGCGTCAAAGGATCGAAAACGATGGAGATCGGAGAAGCGGTGCGATCTTTCGCACGCAAGATCCGTTTCCCTATTGGAGTGGGGATATCGGAACTTCGTCTTCCACGAAAACCACGAAACCGCCTCGATCCGATCCCAGTACCCACACCTATAAACCCTGACACGTACTCTCTATATCCCTAGGATAGATCGCACGGCGCATAGTCATAGAAATGCTGCGGTAACGGGCGTGGCATGCTCGCACGTCCGGTACACGTTCCACACGGTAGAGATACTCTCTGTCTCTCACTTCCTCTCATACATACATACACGTACTCTCTATCTCTCTCTCTGCACTCTCCTGCACTCTCTGTATCTCCTCTCACCTCTTTAGGTCCCTCGAGTGATCCACGCGAGGCGTAGAGGCAAGTCGACGGCGACACAATGACGTTATAATGACTAATGATCATATCATTTAATTAACATCGGGCTTCTAACTAGCCCGGGCTTCATTAGCCCTCCGCGGCCTTAGATGCTTCGTACCTAGAGCTCTATGTGTACCTCTCTCTCCGTGTGTGTGTGTGTGTGTGTGTTTGTGTGTGTGAGCATGCATGTGAACGTACAAGTATAGGTCTATGCAAGTGACAGTACGCTTATTATGTATCTATCGTGAGGCGATTGTCCGCGGCGTGTGTTAAAGCTCCTGCGTTATCCGCCGACACGGTTTCTCGCCTATGCACTCCCACTCTCCCTTTCCCTCGCTCTATCTCTATCTCTCTCCCTCTATATCTCTCTGTCTCTCTGTCTCTCTCTCTCTCTCTCTCTCTCTCTTTTCTCCCATCTCCGTCTCTCTCAATTTCATACGCACACGCTGTCTACCTCTATCCTTCTCTGCTCTCATCCACCTATCTCTCTGTATCTCCCTCTTTTCCACTTCTCGTCTTACTCTCACTCTCGAAACAGCTCGGATTCCGGCTTCTACGTACCAACTGCACATATATATATATATATATATATATATATATATATATATATATATATATATATATATATATATTTAAGTGTACGTACGTATGTACGTACGTGCATACTCTGCCATGTGAACATCGACTCACTAAAGCTATTCGCATAATAGCATTGCGTGAAGTGCAAGCAACCTGTAAATGACTCTTTTTTCGCTATGACATCATGCTTTTAGCGGTTTAGCCAGACGAAATGAAAGCATCTCTTTTCTTTTTCTTTCTTTTTCCATTCCTTATTTTTTTTTTCTCTTCATTTTTTTCTTTCTTTTTTTTTTCTAATCGGACTCAATGGACACTTTCGTCGGGACTCGTCGTTAATTAAATTCGCGAAGATGGAGATTGATTGATGTCGATTTGTAATTAAAACGAATGATAACTTATCGTTCTTAAAGGGGATGAGGGGTGGGGAAAAAGGAAAAGAAGAAAAAGAAAAAAGAAAAAAAAGGAAAGAAAGGACAATCTTTTCATTCTCCTTCTTCCTAATCTTGTCGTTCATTCTCGAACGTCTGGCCTTTCCGCGAGAGTTCATCCAACCAGGCAGGCGATCCCCCTCCTGAACTCGATTAATTCGGACTCGCTGATCCAAATAATGAAAGGCGCGCATAAACGGCGGCCCGCGCTGATTCGTCTCGGCTCGGTTGGCCGATCGGCCTCGCCGCGAAATAAATACGCGAAATCTGGCTCTTACGTTTCGTTTATAATTAAAACTTGTGGGAGCGGGGGTGTAAGGGTGAGCAGGGAAGATCGAACGGACCTCGGCTGCCCTGCCACCAAACCGATATGGAGAAGCGAATCCCTTTGTTCGTTCGGCCTGTCCAGTCACCAATCACGATACCATTCCTTTCTTTTTATCCCTTTACCCGGAATCGAATAGATCGACTCGTATCGAACGATTCGTCGACCCTTTAACCGAATCCTTTTCGACGGGCATAGTAACAGATAGAGAAACAAAGAAATAGGAAGAACGTACGATATTTTACGATTGTTCGAATATAAATCGTAAAGAAAGTATTAACTTTAAGAAATGATAACGTTAATATTCTATAATTATTACACTTTCCACTTGAATTAAATAGACGTAAAAGAAAATTAGGTTACATGAGATTTATAAAGAATATCAAAATAAAATGGATAGGATTCACGTTTGGTTAATCAATCGAGATTAACCCTCGTTCTGGAAGCTACGATGAAATTCGAAACTCCTATCAAGGGATTTCCTTTTCCTTCGTTCAGATTTATGAGAGGGAGTTACAGGAGAGTGGGAAGGAAGAGGTGAAGGTAACAAGCAAGAGAGAAAGAAAAAGAGAATCTGTGCGCGCTACAGAGAGAGAGAAAGAGAGAGAGAGAGAGGAAGAGAGGGAGAGAGAGAGAGAGGGAGGATGTTCGACGATTAAACGTAGATAATAGTAGCCCGGTGATCGTTGCTAATGATACGCTAACGCGATCAACGTTACCTGTTTACTTATGATTATACTGCAATTATTGGATTTATCGACTACCATTCCGAAGCTCCTGATTTATTTCAACATTAATCACGTTAATGATGCGTCGGCTAGGTCGAGCCTTCGACCCTCTCTCTCTCTCTCTCTCTCTCTCTCTTTCACCCCCTCTCTCTCTCTTCGACTTCAACGAAGAACCGTCCCTCCCCCCTTCCTTCTCTATCCCTTCGCCGCGCGGCTTCCCGACAAACGGGAAATGAGCATTTCGATCAAGATCGATCGTCACAATTACCGATGATTGCCAAGCGCACGAACTTCGTTGTGCTTCGCGCGGCCGTGCGCACGCGTTAGCGCCGTGCATCCGCTTAACTCCGCTAATGAGCCGGATAACCTTAACCCACTCTTCGCGTTGCCTTGACGCCGAGTTTACGTCTCAATTTAGAATAATACCTCACCCCGCTTATGAATAGTAACATTTAAATAGAATCGAAAGACATTTTCGATCATTTTCCCCATATTATTATATTATTTTAATATTATGTTTCTCCTTGATATTAAATCGTAACTACAATTAATCGTTATTTCAATTGAAGACGTATGATGATTCCTCATATCTCGTTTATATGAGGAAAACAAAAATATTACAGCTAATACGTATTAAATTTGTTGTATAATTTGAAAAAAGAAAAAAAAAAAAAAAAAAAAAAAAAAGAAAAAGAAAGAAAGAAGAAAAAAAAGAAAAAAGAAAAGAGAGAAAAAAAAAACCCAAGTACGACGATCTTATTTGTACGTTCGAATGACGTTATCTTGGTACGATCCAACGTCTTAAAATTTATCCTCGAGTCAACAGGAAAAAGAGAGAGAGAAAAAAAAAAGAATTAATCGTTTACTTCGCTGCATTTTCACGCGATCGATGAAACAAACCGCTAATTAATATAACGTCGATGATAATACCTATATAGAAATGCATTTATTGTCAATAGTTTGAGTATTTAATCGGTGAACGTGCCGGACAGCAACAGGAAACAGTAGACGGAAAGCGAGAGAAGCTGTTGTGCGTACGCGTATATACGATATATATATATATATATATATATATAATATATGTATGTATGTATGTATATGTTCAATGACGATGGGGTGTTACGTTGCTGAGAGAAAGCGAGAGGTTGAGCGAAGAGGGGATAGAGAAAGATAGATAGATACAGAGAGAGAGAGAGAGAGAGAGAGAGAGAGAGAGAGTGAGAGGGAGAAAGTGAGAGAGGGAAGGACGGTGGGAGGGAGGGAGGGAGAGAGAGAAACAGCGGAAATCGGTGGGAGAGTTACCGGGATGATGTTACATCATCAATCAGCTGGCAAACATCAACTCAACACTCGCACCCCGGCCGCTGTGTCCCGACCTCTAGCCAAATATATACACCGATAATATCGTCGCGGCATTGCTACATCATGTCCGGCTGTAATTAATTACCCGGCTTAATTCTTAATCGTTTTTGTTTTTACTTTCGAACGAAGAAAGCGATAAAGGTAATCACCGAGACGAAGGAAGCGAATTCAAATTCATAGGAGTTATCTCCGATCGGTCATATCTTCAATGACGTCCTTTAAGTTATAATTGCGATGGATTTTTTTTTTCTTTCTTTGTCCCTTCTTTCTCTTTCTCTTTCATTTTTCTTTTTTCTTCTTTTTTTTTTTCTTTTTCTTTTTTTTTTCTTCCTTTCTTCATCGGACTACGCGACGCATTTAGGACGAACGTTTCTATCTATCTGATCAATTTGTTTAGATAAATCGATTTTTATCTTTTTACGAAATAACGCAGATTGATGTATTATTATCATATTATTATACATCATATCATTGATGTATGTATATATACATACACATGTATATGTATGTATGTATATATATATGTATATGTGATCCTATTAAATGTTGTCAATGATGAAATGAGGGTGAGTTGTTAAAAAGAAGAATGAATCAAAGGACAGACGATCGAACGAATGACTCTAAAGAACTTTTCAACGTTTGCCACTAACGAAGCATTAACGAAGCTCTTTTCGTATTGGGAATGCCTTCGCTTTTAGCCGATTTCAGGTTTGGGGGTTGGTGCGTAGGGAGGAAAGGGGTGTTCTCCACCTACGATAATCTACCCCCGTAGCCCCCATAATGCGCATCCCTCCGGCCGCAATAATGATGATTTATTTCAGAGCTAAAAATTGCGCGAACGCCGAGGCATGAGTAATGTTCCGATGCGGCCCCACCCTCTTGCGAAACCAGCCAGCCAGCTTTTTTATCCGCGCAAACGTTATGAATTCCATTGACCCGTCCGCTCGATGTGGGAAGGGGTCCGTCGGCTGAAAGGGGGAAGGGGGGCGAGAGGGAATGAAAGGGTAGTACGGGGGTAGTACGTACGCGTCGAGGGCTGGTTCTCTAGATAATGGCGGATCCCTATTTATTTATCCGACTGGATTCGATCGTCTTCCGTTCATCGAGATTTTCCGAGACTTTTTTCAAATTTTTTCATCTAAACGATAATATATATCAGGTTCTCCAAACGAAAAATTCGTATGGCTTCTTCGCTCACTTATACACACATACACACACACACACATATATATATATATATATAAACATTTTAATACGTGTACAATGACAATTCGGAGCATATTAATTTCGTGCATATATTGAATCGAGACATTCGTGACAGATTCTACATAAATTACATTTTCTTTTTAAATTGGTCCGGATGAAAGGGGGAAGGTTATTTAAACTGTATGTTTGAGGTATGAAGGTAATCGATATGAATTTTTCGGGCAACGCAATACAATGTTTTAAATTCTCAAGGGTTGAATAGAGAAACGATCTTTTCTTGTTTGTTTCCACATGAGAGAGAGAGAGAGAGAGGGAGCGAGAGAGAGAAAGAGAGAGAGAGAGAGAAAGGGGAAACAGTCCGAATCGAAGTTCGATGTCCAAGCATGAATGATGCGATACTCCCGCAAGGCATTAGTTATGACGACGACGATACGTTCCGACGTTGGAAACGTCGAGAAAAGTCGAGGACGCGCAAACACATCGCGTCGGGATGGAGGTCCATTTTTCGAATATCGACATTGCCGAGAGTGCGCGGCGTGAGCACGCGCGCGTATGAGTGCGAGAGAGATAGGGAAAAAATCCAGGGAGAAAAAAAAAGAGAGGAACGTTTTGACGAGGACGAAGGGGGAAGGTGGGGGAGAAGGTGGAAGGAGGATGGGTCGGTGCAACGATAGTGGGTGGGACGACGAGTCGGGAGTGGGTGGGAAGCCGACGAAGCAGCAAACAGCATCGAGATGCACAAAAATCGGTCCTTTCAGCTTAAAATTACGGTTGTCGCGCGGGTGGCGGGATAGCTGATGGGGTGGTATTGTGCACGTTGGGACGAGAGGGGGAGGTAGACGAGAGGAGCACCAGCCTGGTGGATGAGAACGAGCTAGCGAGCAAGAGAGAGAGACAGAGAGAAAGAGTGGGTAGAGGAGGGGGTGAGAGCGAAGGGGCGGCCCGTGTGTCCCGGAAAAAAATCCATACAATCCGATCAGGACAATGTATTCGTGTGAAACGCGCGATTGTCTGGGTGTTCACGTGTGTTCGGACATTGATACGGAAGCCAGATCTGAGCGTGCACTGATAAATGTGAAAAAATCCCCCATTTTTAAAGCAGCAGCGACGCCTGCCGGCGTGTGACGCTCGTGCGTGAGTTGCGTGCCTACGTGCGTGTATATACGTTTACGTTATATCGCATTGGTATTGGCGGGAACGTGTGTCGGTCGAAGAATCGGTCCACCTCCGCCTCCATCGGTCCCTCCTCATCCTCCTATTCCTTTCTCCTCTTGCTCTCTCTCTCTCTCTCTCTCTCTCTCATCTCTCTTTTTTCTCTTTCCCTTTCTCTCTCTCTCTCTCTCTCTCTCTCTCTCTCTATTTCTCTCTCTCTTTACCATTGCCTCCGTTCTCTTCTGTCTCTCGTTGGCGTCCCCGTGCATTCGTTCGTCCCTCTATACCTCTTCCTCTTTTCCTCCGTTACCACTCTTTCTACCTCTCGCACCAGCAGCATCGCTACTCTCCTCCTCCTCTTCCTTCTCCTCCTCCTCTTCTTCCTCCGCCTCCTCTTCGCCACGACCCCCCTTTCGACGAGCGGTATTGTCGAAACAACGAGAGCGGCTTTGTCCTTTGGTCCCGCTGTAAAACCTGGGCGTACTTTAAATTCGCGGCATTTTATCGCATTCGCTATTTATCGACGGATTGTACGTCGAGAAGGGACGTCGTCCTCCAAAGGTAGCCGAGATAAAACGCTCCTGGCTATCGGCTATCGACCGATGATCATCGCCAGGATCATCCTACGATGTTTCTGTTGCGACGAGTAAAACGGACACGATACGAAAGATAGAAACGAGCCGATATCCTAAATATCGGATATAGGAATGAAAGGAAAAATATTTATTTCTAATAAGGGTTATACCTTTTAGCGGAAAAAAAATTACGATAAAGAAATCCAATGACGAACGAGGATCATGTATAAAATAAAAAATTTTTTTTATCAAACGATTCGACAAACAATGTTGACAATTTTCTTCGTAATATATGCAGTTACTTGTGCTCTAACACGTAGCCAATGCCACGAAAAAGATTCGGACAAACGAGCAACGCGAATTCGCAAACGGCGAGGGAGGTCGCTCGGAGAGGAACGAAAGAGCTCCGAGAGAGCGCGAATAGTTGGATTCGTTGATAGCGAGTAGGTGTACGTTCGGCTACCAATCAAGCGGCCCCGAAACCTCATCGGTTTTTTTTTCTTCCACTGCTCTCACCCCTCCTCCTCCACCATCCGTCTATACACCTCCCAAAGCACCCCGCGCCACCCTTCTCGTCGATCCGATCGTCCGTGCACCCTCTCGCCCGCTTACCACCCAGCCCCATACCCCCGACGTCTCCCTCCACTCTTTCACCTCCTCCATCTCCTCCTCATCCTCCTATTCGAGCGGGGGCCTCCCTACCCGCCGCCATACCCGGCAATGTTCCATTTTTTCGCCCGGCTATCCCGCAACTCGAACTCGCGATGCAATTATAATCCAGCTTTATGAAAAAAGAGGAAAGAAAAAAATGCATCGCAAATGTGATTGAGCACCGATACGGTGGCGAGATTGGCCGTTGCCGCGGGAGGGGGTGGCTGTGCATCGGTGCACGCCGGAGAAGGGCTGTCGAGAGGTGTGGTGGTTTAGAGGGTGCACCGTACAGGGTACTACGGGGGCCATACCAGGGGTGTGAGGGATCGCGAGCCGTACATAGGGGCTAGAATGGGTTGAGGGATTGGTCAAAGCGCTCGGTTGCCGGTGCTGATAAAAAATTACACCCGAAAAAAGTATCGCCGTCGTCCCATCCCCTCCACCGCCTCTCTTCACCGCCACCCCTAGAATAGGCCAGCCCAAACCTCGGATATACATTATTCCTACCGGCCAACCCCTTTGCACGGTGGAACACTGAAAATTGTTCGGAAACAAATTCGTACCACCCCACCCTACCACCCTCTCCTCTTTTCCTCTCTCTTTCTCTCTCTCTCTCTCTCTCTCTCTCTCTCTTTTATTCTCCTCATCGTTCTCCTACCTTTTCTCCTACCTCTTTCCTTCCTTCCTTCCTTCCTTCCCTTCGAACTACCCGCATTCCCGATACTCGTCCGATTAAAGCTGCATTTTCGATGGAGATCTTGCGTCGATTGGGAATGGCTTATCGCGAGCACGTCGTTTCGCGTATACTCGTGTCTCTCTAACTCTCACTCTCTCTCTCTCTCTTTCTTTCTCTCTCTCTCTCTCTCTCTCTCTCACTCTCTCACTCTCTGTGTGTTTACGTGTCATATATCGCATGTCCTCGTATTGCCCTTTAACAAACGCTCTACTATCTTTGCACGACGATGAACGAACGACTTAGTCTCAATTTCGTCGTTGAATAGATTTAAATAAAAGATATCTTCGTATACAAAATCCTTTATATATCGTCCGTTTTACTCGTTAATTAATAATAATAACATTCGTTTATTATCCTTCTTATCTTAATTGAAAACTGATCATCTTTCATTTCTTATTCCATATTAGTATGGGACATTTATGTTATATTTGTATTCCCGAAAATCTTGTATAAACGTCGAATGATAAAAGAATGATCGCCGAGCAGTTCGTGAATCTTTTAACGAGATCGACGCCACGGTCGAACGTGATTTCGTGCCAAATTTGATTCCAATCGCTCGAACGACGATCCCGCTAGCAATTTCCTACTCCGACGTTCCTACGTACATACGTGTGACATTAGTTACGCGATTGATATCGTCGAATTTGAATTTGTCGACTATTGATAAAAAAAAAAAAGAATGATGAAAGACGAATGTCACTGTCGGTCAAAAACTCATAAACATAGAGTACGTACCGTTACGTGTATTTCCACACGTACGAATCTTTCTATTCGTTGACAAAAGAAAAATGTGAAACATATATATATATATATATATATATATATATATATATATATATATACCTCGAATTATTTTACCAAGAAAATATATTCTTTTAAAAATAGTTGGCAAACCTTTCGAATATTTATTATTTAAATGCATCGATATATAGTGCGTTTTATTATACGAAAGAAAAGATCGTCTCCCGTATGCAGGCATTTGTGTGTATGTAGTATAATTTAATTATTTGAATATTTCAGTTTAAACACGACCGTTTCAACGACACGTAAGGCAAGCGAGTTTTAAAATAATATCGTTATTTTATCGGGGATCGCGAGTACTACATGAAAGAGACAAAATAAAAAAGAGACACACGGAGGGAGAGAGAGAGAGAGAGAGAGAGAGAGAGAGAGAGAGAGAGAGAGAATGAGAGGAAGGGTGGGAGGGAGGGGGCTGAGAGAAAGAGAGAGGGAGAAAAAGAATAACGTTGTAATGGACGCATACAAAATTTTCCACCAAGTATTTCGTTCCTCGTGCGCGTGCTCTCCAGTAGCCTTTTTTCCATCGTTTTTTCGCTTCCTCTGAAATAAAGTGGTAAGCGGACTTTATGCGCGAACATCATACGTAGTTTTCATAATCCATAATGATACGTACAATGGAGATAGCGGCGGTAAAGTATCGCGCCATATTTTTACCGCGAACGTCAGCTTTATCTCGACCCGCTTCATTTACTAATTAGCAACGCGATATATACACCACGCGCTTGGTTTTTTTTTTTTTTTTTTTTTTTTTCTTTCTTTTTCTGTTGCTCTTTATTTTTTTTCTACTTCTTTTTATATTTTTTTTTGCTTTCTTCCTTTTCTTTTTTTTTTTTGGTTTTTCTTTTGCTCTTTTTTTTTTTTTTGCTTTTTTGCTTTTTCTTTTCTTTTTCCTTTTCTTTTTTGCTCCTTTTTTTCTTTTTTTTTTTTTTTTTTTTTTTTTTTTTTTTTTCTTTTTTTTCTTTTTTCTATCAGGTACACGCAGAAAAAACGAAAAGGGAAACGAACACCCGATACATCGTCACTACAAACGAGTTTCTCGGATGGTAAAGATTTGTCAGGATATACGAATGAGAGATCGTACGAGATAAGATAAGACCGTGCAAAAATAAGAGAGAAAAAGCAAAATAAAAGGAGAAAAGAAAAAAGAAGACAATAAAAGTTTCATATCACCGAAGTTTTTTTTTTTTTTTTTTTTTATGGATTTAATTAGCTATAAGACAAAATTTCGAAGAATAAAATCTTTTATGATTATTCCAAAAAAGAATCATTGTCCGTTAGATGTGGGATTAAAAGAATAATAAAAAAAGAATTTTTTTTTTTTTCTTTTTTTTTTTTTTTTTCATAAGATCCATAAAAAGATATAATTTAAAAACCGTCGATACTTGAAAAGTTTCATGACACGAGGTGGACCGTACGGGATATGATTTAGTAGCTCGCGCTAATCAGTGAATCCGCGTGAACGCAGTTACTCATTTGAAATGCAGCAACGCAGTAAACTTGCTTTTCATGACATAATGCATGAGTAATACCGAAATGACTTACATTACTCTTTTTTATCTCTCTCTCTCTCTCTCTCTCTCTCTCTCTGTCTGTTATAAACAAATATGTTTTCTTATTAAAAATTCTCTTTTTTACTTATCCACAAAAAAGAAGAGAGAGAGAGAGAGAGAGAGAGATCTTATTAAAAATTCTCTTTTTTACTTATCCATAAAAAAGAAGAAAGAAAGAGAGAGAGAGAGAGAAAGAGAGAGAGAGAGAGATTATTTGAGAAAGAGATACAAATTATTTGAAGAGACTCATCGATCATTTTCTCGAAAAGTTTTCCTTCTAATTAAATTAATTAACTGCAATTCAATCGATCGAGAGATTAAGGAACAAGGTCAACGTAAAAGTTAGCTTGTATCTTGATAAATAAACCAACGAAAGAAGAAAATGATTCGGAGATTGATACGGTTAAATTGATCTATTTAGAAATTTACATGAGTTCTTTACGAAACGAAACATCATGTGGGATAGGTGGGGGTGGCGTTGGTGGGGCGAGGGAAATGATAAATATTAACAGAAGGATGAGTATATGGGGGAGAGGAAAGGGGAATTAAGAGTAGAGGGAGAAGAGATTAAGTGAGAGAAGTTATAGAGATATACGGAGAAAGATGAAACGCCAGCCGATTGCATATTCCTTCGCTCCTTCGCAACAGCAACTACAGCAATGCTGGCAGCAAGCGCGTTTCGCGGTAATTGTAGTAATTGTTATTATTCGGTGTATAATTAACGGCGCTGCTTGAACTAGTAGTAGCGCGTTGCAACGGCGTCGTTTGCGATGGTGAGGTAGGGCAGACTCCGAAGGTCTCCGACGAAAAGTTTAAGCATGCTGCCCGCCGGCCATTTGCATAATTAATTAAAGAAGGAGCCGAGAGTTCCCAACAGATTTTCGTGCTCTTTCGACTGGCGAGAAAAGGAAAAGGACAGGAAAAGAAAGAAAGAAAGAGAAAGAAAAAGAGAAAGAGATAGATAGAAATACAGAGATGGAAAGAGAGAGAGAGAGAGAGAGAGAGAGAGAGAGAGAAAAGGTAGAGATAAAAACCGAAACCAATTCCACGATTTCAACTTTCTCTCAAATTCTTTAAATTACAAGATTTTGTCTTTTGATCTTTTCAGGTCTACCTTACATTTCTTTATCTTCCTCCTATTTTAAATTTCTTTATTATTATACTTGTCTCTTTGTTTCTTTTTTCTTCCTTTTTCTTTTTCCTTTTTTTCTTTTGTTCTCTTTTCTTTTTTTTTTTTTTCTTTTTTTTTTTTTTTTTTTTTTAATCAATTCGCGCGACGTTAAACGTTCGTTCCTTTTTTCAGTCCTCTTTACAAATATCTGCTGGGAGAAACGCTCGCGACCAAGTGATCCTATATTTTTTCATTGATTCGTCTACCAGTATGAGCAGCAGAAGTAGAAGCAGCAGCAGCAGCAGTAGCAGCAGCAGCAGCAGCAGCAGTGGTGGCTGCGACGGTAGAGTAGCGACGGCAGCAGGCTTCGAAGGGGTGTGGAGGATGGCCGAGAGGAACGAGACGTGGACGTTGGGGCTGGCGGAGACGAGGGGGCAAATGTAATTAATTATCCCAGTAATGACTCTGACTGATGAGCGGCTGGACAAGTCCAGCCAGGTCGAAATAGCAGAGAAGTGGTGACGGCTTCGAACGTACCTTTCGAATGAACTATGAAAGAGAATGAGCAGAAGGAAGAGAGAAAGAGAAAGAGAGAGAGAGAGAGAGAGAGAGAGAGAGAGAAAGAGAAAGAGAGAGGAAGAGGGAGGATGATAATAAGAGGAAAAGAGCAAGATGAATACAATAGCTTCAAACTATAATTTTATCATTCTAAGAATCTCAAAACTAAAAATCATGAAAATTAACAATCGGTGTTAGGATACCGATCGATAGTTATAACTGAGATCAATGACTATTCGATAAAATCAAAGATGTTAGATGATCTATAGAGAGAGAGAGAGAGAGAGAGAGAGAGAGAGAGAGAGAGAGAGAGAGAGAGAGAGAGAGAGAGAGAGAAAAAAATAAAAATAAAAATAAAAAAGAAAACATTAAAAAGAAAGAATGTAACAAAAGTTGTTCGTTTCGAATCAAAGGTGGTTCGTACCTGTTCCTGAGCGAGAGCGACGACTGGGAGACAACGAGAGGGCACGGAGAGGGGCTGTGCATGACAAGGTAGATTTATTTTTTTCACACCCCACGCCAGGACTCACCAGGGGCTGGACGAGGTGTTTTAATATTTTAATAGGACGGCGGAATGGCCGGTTTCGTGACTTGGCGTTTTATAATGATATTCTCCCCGCGTTTCGTTCGTAGTATAGCGGAGGAGAAAACCAACGGCTTGGAATAACCCATTTCGTTGCCAACTCGTTCTCTATACTCCTAAAATAACAAGACTCTCTTTCTCTCTCTCTCTCTTTCTTTCTCTCTCTCTCTCTCTCTCTCTCTCTCTCTATCTCTCTGTGTATGTGTCTCTTTCTCTCTTTCTCTTTCTCTTTCTCTCTCTTGCTTTCTCTTTCTCTTTTTACTCCCCTCCTTTTATTCTGTCGCTCGATCGACCGCGTCAGGTTGGTATACCTGATATGATTTACGCGTATAATAAACGCCTTATAGCGTGGCTTAACGAGATGCCGCGTTCGAGAGAACCTTGACCCGTGGGCTCGGATGACTCTTGACTCGGTGGTATTCCTGCAGAAACGCCATTGTCGATCGAAACCAAATATTCATATCTCGACACGTTGATTTCGATCTCGAAATCAAAAAAAAAGAAAAAAAAGAAAAAAAAAGAAAAAAGAATATCCTGCATATTTGATATCTAATTTGGTTATTTATTTGCAATATTGCAATCTCGATATAAAATTGTCATTTTTCTTCGCGTTTCAAATGTCATTAAAATAGTCGAGAACACGTATTCTACTCTACGTATACGTTGGACGCTACCACATTACTATCCTAATGAACAGGGGGAAAAAAAAGGGGGAAAAAAAAGAAAAAAAAAAAAAAAAACAAACAACAGAAAAAATGAAACAAGAATACGCGCACAGAGAAAGCATTTAACGCGATGTACACGATGATTTATACGGGAAGATTTCGAGTCGGGAAAAATATATGTTATTTATTGTAGTTAATTACACAAATATTGGCTGCCGTTATGATGGGGTGAAATGTAGGTAACATGAGTAAGGGAAGAGAGAGAGAGACAGAGTCAGAGAGAGAGAGAGAGAGAGAGAGAATGTAGAAGAGTAGCGCAATATGCGCGCATACTTTTTGTAGTACGATTAATCCGCGTAATGCATTACGATTTTGTATAATTTGCGCGTTTTCCATAAAATATTTAAAATGTGCAGCGGTTCTCGTCGCTCTTTTACGTCCCTTGGCCATACTTTTTTCTCTTTATTTTTTTTGTCCTTCTTTTTCCTTTTTTTTTCCTTTTTTTTTTTTTGCCACCCAGCTATTCCCTCCGCTCAAGCTAAAATCACGCCGTTTGAATGAGAGCAGGAAAGAGAAATGGTGATAAAGAGAACGAGAGAGAAAGAGAGAGGAAGATAGAGAGTGAGAAAGAAAGAGAGGAAGCGAGCGAGAGAGACAGAGAGAGAGAGAGAGAGAGAGAGAGAGAGAGAGAAGGGATCTAATTCACGATAAAGCATCCAAATATATCGTTACTGCAAGTACCTGCAATACGATGGGTAAACCGGTCGGCGTATTTTTCAGTTCGAGCTCGAATAAATACAATCGATTTATGGACACTCAAAAATGTCGAAGAATAAAGAGAGAGAGAGAGAGAGAGAGAGAGAGAGAGAGAGAGAGAGAGAGAGAGAGAGAGAAAGAGACAGGAAGAGGAGGAGAAGAAGTAAAAGAGGAGATCGAAGAGAAGTATTTCTCGCGTCTCGAAAATTATCGCCTCTTTCGTATTCTTCCTTTTCCATCTTCGATTGCTCCTGCCACGATACTCTCTCACTCTCTCTCTTTCTCTCTCTCTCTCTCTCTATCTCTCTATCTCTTTCTCTTCCTCTGTCTCTTTGTATATATATATATATATATATATATACATACAATATATATTCGTATGTACGAGAGACAGAGAGAGAAGAGAGGTACATCCTTTTTCGGGCTCTCGATCCGCGAGAATCTGAGCTGAGTCATGCGACTCCATCACGTTCGAGAATCAAGGCTCGTCTTTCACAATCAGTGTGCCCGTCATCTTCGCGTTGCTTCGTCGTCCAACCCTTTTCCTTCTCCTTCTATCCATTTTCTCTTTCTCTTTCTCTTTCTCTTTCTCTTTCTTTTTCTCTCGTTTCAATCAGATCTCTTAGTTCCCCCGTCCCATCTCCGTTCGACTACCACTCGCACCTTCTTCTTCTTCTTCTTCTTCTTCTTCTTCTTCTGATTCTTCTTCTTCTTCTTCTTTTTATTCTTATTCTTTTCTCGATGGAAGAGACAGAACGGAAACTTCGTCTTGTAATCTTGTTTAAGGCGGAGTAGCTTCGCCTACTCTAATATGTTTCCATACAATCTTACAAGGAAGAAAGAAATATATTCTCTTTAAGAGTTACCATCTTAAATACATGTGTAAATAAATATTTGTAAACAAATGTATAAAGTATGTACATTTGCAGATAAAAACTGTTTCGAAATTTTTTTGTATATAGAAATCGATCGATCGATCGATCGATTGCTCGATCACATTGACAAAGAAAGAAAAAAGAAAAAAAAAAAAAAAAGACCAAAGAGAAAAAAAAGAAAAATAGCGCGAACAAACGGAGATACATACATACATAACAATGTGCATATATGACTGAGTTTCGAATTTGGATCGATCGATCGACCTGATCCGATCCGATCGAACAACACAATAAAACTCATCCGAATCCAATAAAAAGTTAAAATGTTGAGGACGATTAATACGAACGATAGAAAGCATATATATATATATATATATATATATATATATATATATATATATATATATATATATAACAATGACGTTTTAATCTCTCTACCGGGGAATGTTACGTGGACATCGCGAGAAACCTCGATCCGAACGAAGCAGCCCACCTCCTCCTGGATTCTCTCGTTATCGGCAATAACATTCACTCAAGTGGCCCGTACTTAAAACGATCGGTATTCCGATTCGTCCATCTCCCCTCCCTCTCTCTCTCTCTCTCTCTCTTTTTCTTTCTTTTTTTTTTCACTAAAGCGATATAAACAATGCATAAATCAGAACGAATAGGTAGATCGTATAAGCCGTGGGTAGTTGCAGTGGGATGATCGAAGACTGCGAACGATTTCGACTTTGGACGAGAAGCTCGTTGTCCGGCTTAGTTTCATCGATTTACCTGATCGTTTACGAGAAGAGAGCTCGTTCGATACGCCGATGTACATACGATTGACGACGACCGAGCGAAAAAAACGAGCCAGAAAGAGAATGAGCGAGAAAAAGAGAGGCAGAGAAAAAGAGAGAGAGAGAGAGAGAGAAAGAGAGAAAGAGAGAGAGAGAGAGAGAGAGAGAGAGAGATCATGAAAGAGGGTCGATCAGGGGTGCCGCAGAAATCTATGTATTCAAGCGAGTGTGAGTATATGTGTGTGTGTGTGTGTGTGTGTGTATGTATGTGTGTGGCCATCGGCTACGATGAGACCGATGGCGAAAGGGAGTTTCGTCGGCAGCAGCGATCGGATGGTGGTGAACGCATACAGGATAGGAGAGGGAAGGGGGTTGGTCGACGAAGGCGAGCAACCTTTTATAATCCGGCAAAATGCGAAACGCGCGCCATTTTAATCGAAATAGGTTTTTGCCCCGAAAAAAGAGTTCGTATTTAGAGAGAACGAAATGAGTTCACCTCCGGCACGATGAAAGACCGATAAGCATAGCTGATTTATACGAGGCACGCCCCTCCTCCGAAATTGTTGCTCGCTTTCTCACTCTCTCACTTACTGTCTCTCTCTTTTTCTATCTCTTTCTCTCTCTCTCTCTCTCTCTCTCTCTCTCTTTCACTCTATTTATCTTTGTCTTGCTCTTTCCCGTTCTTTCCCTCTTATTCTCATCCATTCGCTCGTTTGCTCGTTGCGAACGGATTCTCCACCCTCTTCGTCTCTCTCTCTCTCTCTCTCTCTCTCTTTCTTTCTCTTTCTCTCTCTTCCTCTCTCTTTGTCTCTGTCTTTCCCTCTCACGTCATTTCGAGCAACGTTTACGCGAACGTACATATATCGCGTGTTTCTTTGCGGAAAGAAGAGAAACGACACGTTTTAACCTTCTGGCCGCAGCTGTGAACGCTCGACCATTTTTATACAACCACCGTGTGCTAAATTCGTCGTTCTTTTTAAAAAAATATTCGAAACATTTCATTATTGAACTTTGAAATTGATTTAAACTAATTTAATATCAAAAGAGTGCGGTGTAGGAGTTGTATGCTTCGACGAAAATGCCTCGCCTCAGTTTTCGATTTCCATTTTGGCATTGCTCCGAATTCGATTCGTCGCCCTTGATTTCCAAACGGTGCACCCTACTATTCATTAAAAAAGGATAGAAAGAGGAGGAGGAGGAGGAGGATGAGGAGGAGAGGAGCGGGAGAGTGAATCGAACGAAAAATACTCCGACAGTCAAAACAAAAGGAAGATTCTCCCTCGGTCCTCTTTCTCTCTCTCTCTCTCTCACTCTCTCTCTCCATTTCTCTCTTTCCCTCTCGTTCAGTCAACCCCTTCGAACCACCACTCTTCACCCTTTCCTCCGTTCCCGATTTTGCAGGAGGCAACATATACGTGGCGCGTGAATCGCCACGAAATATTCGCCTTTGTCCTTCACGTGTACGTTCGCGCACGTACACGTGTCTACGAGTGCATGATTTTGCCTGGTCCTACCAAAAACCAATGCGCTCGTACGTGTGAGAAAGGAAGAAAGAGAGAGAGAGAGAAAGAAAGAGAAAGAAAGAAAGAGAGAGAGAGAGAGAGAGAGACACGTTGCACACACGTCCCACGGCCTTTCATTTTCATTTATTCGCTCGCTTACGCGTTCTATTGGTAAAAAAAGGCTTTTTTGTTTAGTCGGATTCGAAGTGGTATAAATTGGTAAGGGTTCATCTCTCTCTCTCTCTCTCTCTCTCTCTCTCTCTCCCTCTGTCTATCTCTCCCTCTCTCTCTTTCGCTCGTTCTCATACCGTCTATACTTTTCGGTCTCTCAGTCTAGCAGGGCTCAACCGCGACAGGGTGGTTAGCTGGGTGGAGGGTCTGTGTTGATTAGTAGAGAGAAAGGGCGAATGGAACGGACGGGAAAGTATCGCGCGTGATCTGTTTGGTGTACTAAAATCGTGGAATGGACGGGGACGAAATTTTTCGAGTGGCCGACAGATTTTTTTTCTTGCTTTTCTTTCCAACATTCCGATCGTTACGAACTCGGATTACCTCCCTCTCGTCCCCCCTAATCCCCCTTGCCTATCACTCCTTCGCTATCATCCCCCCTCACCCGTTCCCCGTATTTTTTCTATAATTTTACGAAAGAAATCTCGTTTTTCTCATTTTCGAAAACTAGAATCGTGAACGTCGATAGAGACCGATCGGCATAGTCCGCGCCCAGCTAGATGATAATAATGCCTTTCAAAACGTACGCGTGGACTTGGTAAAAAAAATCGCGTCGGGATATAAAAGGGGAATTTTGTACGGTAGCTCGAATCATTCGATTTATCAATTCACTCTTCACGTCATCTATACCTACCCTCGACGCTCTCTCCCGATTTTCAATTTCCACTTTCCCAACAAAAATCTCGCGAGCGACGCGATTTTTCCGAAAGTTGTCACTTGCATCGTTGTTCTACGAATAAAGTATAAGAACTGTTTGTTTTGCGTTTGGA
>NC_062201.1:3469837-3479837 GCF_912470025.1 Vespa velutina
ACCTACGAAAATAATAACTAATATGTCAATATATACTTGTCATATGTATGAAATGAATTAATGAAATGAACGGAAATCGACTGGAATATTTTTCTATGTCTGTTTTCTCCCTTCGCGATCTAAATTCACTCTTGCAGTTATCAAAGATAAGTTCGTTCGTTCGTTCGTTCGTTCGTACATTTGTACGTTTCATCCGGAAATAAGAACGAAATTATCTTATAAGGAAAAACGAATGAAGAATTTTAAAAATATGAAAGAAAGAGAACAAAAAAGGAAAAAAAAAGGAGAAGAAAAGAAAAGGAAAAGAAAAAGAAGAAGAACAAAAAAAAAATAGGAAAAGAAGGAAAAGGGAAAATACTAGTAATAGCAAGAGGAAAACAAAACTATCGGTTGGAGCGATGCGCCAACATCACCATAAATTCAGTGGTCCAGTATAGTACGGCTCTCTAACGTTGCTCGTATTCGCGCGTGAGATAGTACTCCGAGTGGAGAATGTATCAAAATCAGGCGCGAGCTTGCTTTATGGACGGGAACGCTCGTAAATACGCACTTCTGTTACTCCTACTCGTGAAGCTTCAGCGCTCGGAACGCGGCGCTCCTCTCTCTCTCTCTCTCTCTCTCTCTCTCTCTGTCCCTCTCTGTCTCTCTCTGTCTCTCTCTCTCTCTCTACGGAGAAACTGCCTTTGCATAGGTTAGGCGATAGAGAAAGGGCCACGAAATAGCTTCTACGGGATGCTAATAAAAGATAGAACTGCTTAGATAGACCGTACTTGCGATAGAACGCATCTCCTAACCATTGTTTCATGGATCGTCCTCTTACTCGTCGTTGTCTTCCTTACAACGGAACTATACGCTCCGTTATTTCATAAGGGCCAAGGATTGTGACTAGGGATCCTTGAAGCGTTACGAAAATTATTCCGATTATTTCGTTGCTTTCGTAATTTTAATGCTTCGTATTAAAATATATTTTTATGATGGAAGGGTAGAAAAAGAAAAAAAATGTTTAAGACGATTTATCAAATAGACGAGAATATCTTCATTTATATTTTTCATTTATTTACGACGAAATAAAAAAAAAAAGAAATAATTTCAATCGATGGATCAGAGTTTCGACGGATAGATCGTATTTAGGGAAATCCTGAGAATGTTACTCACCGAAAAGCGAGTACAAGATTCCTTCGAAGCCCTCATTCGCAAGCTGTGATCAAGCAACTACGCACCCAAGAGGACGATCATCCGCAAAATGTGTTCGCATCGAGGGTACGCTAACGATTCGCTGAAACGTTTCCCCGAGCGATTCCCACCCGATTCAAAGCAACCTTTGGAATCCCCTTACGAGCTATAGTTATACTCTTGGTTATGATCCTGGGAAGAAATAAGATCGATTCTCAACGATCGAATTTTCTTTTTTCTACAAATAAATAAAATTTTCGTTCTCTTATATTTTATTCTGTCTGTCTGTACTTACGTATATATATATATATATATATATATATATATATATATATATATATATATATATATATGAAAAAAAATAAGAAAAAAATTATCGCTTTGATATTGTTAGAATGAGTTATTTTTCACGCATAATAAAATTTTTAATTCATAAAAAAAATAATATTCAATTACGATAAATATCATTGCATTCAGAATTGTAAATAGTTTGAAAACATAAAGAGGAGATATGCACGAGAGCGTACATTTCGTTAATAATTATAATACACTAGACGGTTTCCGGTAAAGAAGGGTGGTAGAAACGAAAATGAAACCCCTTGTAAATTCGCAGAAAAGAGGAGCGTCGCCGTCGTAGCGAGTTCCGTGCGCATACCGCAGGGTAGCCCCGACCGGACAGAGGTCGGCCGCGTGAAAGCAGGGAGCAAGGTGTTAGTCCGCACGTATTTCCTACGGTTGATGCCGGATACGAGGCTTAATTGCATCGCCACACAATGTAAATATGCCGTGTCGGTTAAACGACGTTCATGTATACACATATACACGCAGACGCACACACATTACAAAATTGGCTGATCCGTCAACATTACTGATGTTGCTATCCCTATGACATCATCTAGACATCCTTTTCATTTCATATAAATATATATATATATATATATATTTATTATTATTATTATTATTATTATTATTATTAATCACGTTTACGTTCATATAAAAAGTTGAATGAAATAAGATAAGTACATATATGTTATAATAATTTTCAAATCGACGATATATCTTTTTCTCTTTCTCTCTCTCTCTCTCTCTCTCTCTTTCTCTCTGTCTCTCTCTCTCTCTCTCTCTCTCTCTCTCTTTCTCTCTTTAAACATTGACAATCTTCGGATAATTTCTCATTTGAACTAAGAACCACTGACCATCGAATTTCTCTTTTCCTTTGAGGAAACACCAACAACAAAGTGCAAACAGCGTAGGCACGGTGACCTTACCGAAGGAAGTTCTTAATCCCTGTGGCCGACTAACGTTCAAACCCGCCGCGAGCGGATAGTTACATCTCGACACGGAGATACAGGTAACGCCTGTTTACAGATATCAGGGCAAACATTAATACAAAGTCGTCTTAGTACACGCTCGAGGATTACTCTATCTTTGGCTAAGACTGGAATGGTTAGAGACTTTAGAAATTTCTGACTTGAGTAGAAAGGATGTAGAGATTGTCATTGAATGAAAGAGTAAAAAAGATACAAAGAGAGAGAGAGAGAGAGAGAGAGACAGAGAGAGAGAGAAAGAGAGAGAGGGAGAGAGAGAGAGATCTTTAGAATATTATTAACGCAAGAAAATGTTTCCTATTTCTGTTAAAAAAAAAAAAGAGAAAAAAAAAAAGAAAAAAAAAAAAGCAAAAAAAGATAGAAAAAGAAAAAAGAGAGAAAAAAGACAAGCAATAAAATTTTTAATCCTAAGAAATAAGAAACAAGAAAACACAAAATTGAAACGAAGAATCGGTGTCGTTGGTCATCCACTCGGTGAGCTTTGCCTGACGAGTAGTCCCAAGACAAACGCATACAGACACGAGCACAGTCTCATCCCTTTCAACCCTATACTTAGGGTGACCATCTCATTTATATAGTAAAACAGACTCGCGCAATGGTGAAGCAGGAACGGGAGTTGAGTTTGTTTGGCGAGTAAACGTTTGCCGACGACACCGCCGGACACTGGTGCCTAGCTCGCTCTGGTCCTTGGTACAAGTCTGTCGGAACCACCAGGAGGAAGGGTCAGAGGAATGAGGGGAAAGTGGAGCTTGAGGAAGATGAGGTAGAAGGAGGGGATTTAATACTATCTCCCTGGATGAACAGTGGTGGTCAAATATCACTTTGCCAAGTGATTCCATGCGACGGTATTAATGGATTCGCTATCCCTTTGAAATTTCTTATCCTTTTGAAAATGTCTTCTATAATTCGAGGAAAAAAAAAGCGTCTTGTATTCTCTCTTGAAAATTGATTTTCTTAAGAAAGAATAACTCTCGACGAACTAAAAGAAAATAAGAAAAAGAAAGGAAAAGAAAACGAGGAGAATGGAAAAAAGAAATAACAAAATAAAGGAATAACGAAAAGAAAAGAAAAGAAAAAAAAAGAAGAAAAAAAAAAAAGAAAGAAAAAATAAAAAATATAGAGTAAGAAGAATGAAGGTCTTTCGTAAAATTCAAATACATCGAGACAGTAAACCTATCGATAAATCCTGGCTAGGTTCCTCGTGGTGACCACATTTGCTTAGGGATAAGAAGCAAAGACAAGCGAGCGAACGGTAGGAGAAGAGGGGTGGCGAGGTGTAAGTCTGTAGGGCAGTGAGGAATGGCTTGGTCTAGCGAGCCTTTAGCCCCGGCTTAGCATATACTGGAAACACCATCCCCTATCCTTCGTGTCGGGGCCAAGTTATACCCGCAAACAGTCGTACATTAGTGCCTGCAGGAGTCCTGCAGGATTTATAAGGGACGCCCGCGGGTGTACGGGGAGGCTATGCGGCCGTCTCTCGATGGTTAAAACTAGAGTGTAGGAGAGAGAGAGAGAGAGAGAGAGAGAGAGAGAGAGGCGATCGAATCGAGACGCAAGAGGAAACGGAAAGGGTGATCCGTATATCTGAGAGCTTTCAGGAAACGCGATATACATGAGCGAATAGATGCATCGGTCAGTTTCTGGTAATTCATCTTTCTCAATAGTTTTTCCGATACTTTGATGACAATTACATACATAGTTACATTAAATAATTGTCACAAGTATAGAACAAAGTCCTGCCTGTGAATCTGTTCTGTAACATTTCTTGTTGTTCCGGCATGAGTCCGTTAGAAGGTTTAACGAGAGATCGGCAAGAGGAGTTCACGGAAGAGAGACATCGTCGATGAGTGCGAGAGGAAGTACGACGAGGAGGAGAAGTGTAACGGGGCTTTCACGAGTCTCCAAGAGTTCGCTTTGCTAGAGGAACACGTTGCTCGAGGGTTGGAGGCATCGGTAGCGGAAGGGAGATTTCGAGTAAGGAGGAGAGCTTGTTGGGGAGTCAGACTAGGAAGGAGAGAGAGAGAGAGAGAGAGAGAGAGAGGGTAGCGGAGCCAGTGGTCAGCACACTTGGTCGACCCTACTTCGCTAACTAGTTTAATGATATATGTTGAGCTACAAGCGCCTTGATTAATCGTTAACTAATGTTGGACCTCGTAGCGAAGCAGCAGAAGCAACCGTACTACTACCATAGACGGGGAAGTGGGAGTGGGTTGAACGGAAGAAGAAGGAGGAATAAGAGAAGGAGAAGCCAGAGATAGAGGGTTGAAGAGAGAAAGGTCTATGTGTTACCGCAGTACTAACCCTTACCCTCGTCGAACCTACGAGACTCCAAACTCGAGACTCGATGCTCAAACAGAAATCTAATCTCACTCAGTGCGAATAATTTGATTTATAGTCGATGCCCAGTGTCGCCGTAGGAAAAGGCTATGTAAAAGGAACGAAGGAAGTAACGGGTAGAAAGAAAGAGAAAAGAAATATGGATAGGAAGGATCAGCCAAATCTGAGTTTCATGGAATTTGTACGAACGGCCGAGAAGCAAGAAACCCAACGAACGATTTATGTCCCCTCGATGGAACCACCCCAAGTGGTGGTCCATTTTCAACATCGAATTAATTTAGCATCTTTCTACGATCGCGTTTCCATGTTCGATCATCGGGACATTGATCATTCCTAATTCGCTTATGGCTTTCGATCAATTAAGTTGTCGGCCGCCCGCACGAATCCCAGCGATAGATGTCTAGGCAAGAATAAACGTTACCCTCCATATCACGCATAGATAATAATGAATGCGATTCTGTTCCTGTCTAGCGTATCTCGTCCCAATCGATATCAGTTCTATTTTCAGAATAATATGAAATACCTAATATCACACACACACACATACAGTGTCGGTTTCTTTTCAATTTCAAGAGTTTATATAAATATTAACAGTCGATAATGTCTATTGTATATTGCTTAACAAACGGAAATTAAGGGGTAAACATTAATGTCCATTGGTCTACGCCAAATTCGATCAATGTGCCAAACAGCGATCATAATGCCAGAGGATTAGTGCAAGAATACAGCGAATGGATTGCACGGGTGTTACGTAGGATCGAAGGGGTGGCCTAAAGTGGGTGGCTCAGGGATGCAAGACACCGTGAAATTACCAGCAGAATCTCCCATCTCCGGAGAGGGTGGTTGGGATAGGTAGGGGGTGGTGGAACGGACTCTCTGTCCACTCCGCGCCCTGCGACCACTGGCCAGCGGGTATTTGTCTTGTCTCCTTGTTTATGAGATTCAACATTGTTATTTGGCACCGACGGGGAGTTACTCCGTACCGTGTGACCAGTAGTTTCCGGAGAGTTTCCTACTTTAAAAGCTACGCCGTGGTACGCGATTACGCCTCCCCCGCGACCAAACCCCTCTTACTCTACCACCATTCCCTTCGCTATCACTACCACACTACCATTCTCCTCTTCCCTTTCCTACTCTCGACTTATCCGCACTGCTTGCTGACTCGCGATCGTCTTTAATCACGAATACTGCTGCAAAGTCCTTGGCGCTGAGCAAATTTCATTGTAGAGATTAGAAAACGATGTACTCGGTATACTTTAAACTATTGAATAAATTTCTAATTATTTATCTAAATACTTTGTGAGATTAAAACTTACAAAAAAAAAAAAAAAGAAAATAATAATAAAATAGAAGTTACCTAAAATTTATCTAACGTGATATTTGGAGTACAATTGTATTCTTGCGATATTCTATGAGCATACGAATCACTTAATTTTACATCATGAAATGAAACATGATTCAAAAGACATATATATATATATAGAATTGCACATACCGTAAAAAAAGAAAAGAAATAAATAAATATATAAATAAATCAATAAAACAAAAGAATATAAAAAGGAGATAAAGATAAATATATATCTTCTTATAATTTATAATGTCGCACCTCGCCGCGCTAACGTTTCGCCCACACGCATTTCTCACGGCGAGACATCATTTAAGGCTGCTCATTAACGGAATGGCCGATCGAGAAAGTGCATTAACATAGTGCTGGCTGAGCGTTATCACGAGAACTGGCCAATCCATTCGATGTCCTTAAATTACTCTTAATAATGACGGCACGTGAGGGAAGAGTTTCTTCGAGAGGCGTTATCGTTAGTCGAACATGCAATTTTCAATTAAATATATTCTCCGTTTCAATGGCGGCTTATCGAAGCAGAACATTATATTACCTATCACGATATACCTCAATGATTATCGGAATGGTTCGAGTAATAAGCGACTCCGATATTCCGATTTTCGCATTTAACGATTCTTCGATCGATTTCAACAATTTATTTTTGACGTTCAAATATGTTTACATGATCGATTTAACATATCCGAAAGGTTACTAAAATGACATACCAATGATAAAATAACATTATCATATATGAAAATGTGTATAATCATATATTAGAAAATGTTTATGCGTATTTAACATTAGATTTATGGACGTTTTACTGAACCTGCTAAATTGACACATACATTAAAATATATATATATATATATATATATATATCATTTTTTTTTCTTTTCAACGTTAGTTCATTTAATTCTATATCAATTATGTATTAGAGAAAGGAATTAGGATACGTATTTATATCATTAGATCGTTATGAGTCAACGTGAGTTGACTTCGAACTAAAGAAAAAAAAAAAGAAAAAAAAAGAGAAAAAATTAATATTTATGACTTTTGCAAGATTAAACGTAAAATCTGAAATTTGTCAAATTGACGTGATTATTAAATCTAGTTTTAGAACATCACAATCAATTATACGATAGTAATCTCTAAATTATAGAACTTTAATGTTACTGACGAGATAATCAACGATGCATGTTGTGTTACTATTTAACCATACTATATAATAAGTAAATTAATGAACAGAAAAGTTTGTTTTTACAATGTAAAATTTGTAACACATTGTAATACTTGTTTTTTTTTCTTTTTTTTTTTTTTTTTTCCATAGAATAACGAAAGTTACGAACTTTCTTCTATCGACCTCGTTAGTTTCATCTAATCTCATCTAATTTCACGGTATACTTGAGAAAAGGAAACACATCGTCTGTAACATCCGGCGATGTAGTTTCTCACGACAGCGTTTAGAGAGTACACGAGTCGTGTAATTGATTGATCGCTCATAGAGAGCATCGTTGGATCGCGTCGTAAGAACAGAGCTTTAATCAGTGTTTTCCAAATGGATTCTAAGAATCTAGTTAAGGAACGACCTGTGGTTAAATTAGTACCGACCGCCTACACCGACGTGGAACTTGCACATGCGCACGAACGAACCTATGACCGATAATGCTAAAATAGATGATACGCTGTTATTAAATTACGCGTACGATATAGGTAGGTATACTTACGTACGTGAGTTCATTATGGACAGAAAAAAAAAAGGAAAAAAAAAAAAAAAGAAAATAAAAATAAAAAATTCATTATTAAAATGACGTAAGAAAGCAATTTTACCTTAGATTTTTATCAATATAAAATTATAAGTAATTAAAATTAATATAGGAGAAATATGAGAGTTAAGTGTATTAATTTAACCCTGAATTAATTTAAGTTTAATAAGTTTAAAGTCCTCGGCCGGTATATTAAATAAAATTAAAACAATTATATTCTCCCGATATCGAAATACTTTTTCGTCTTAAACAGTTTAACGAATTATAATATATATTAAGCATAATAAATAATAAAAATTTTTACCGAGGAACTATTTAGTAAACTTCAATATCATAATAACTTGCTTTTCAATAAATCGAAACCATTGATCCTAATTTCCACCGCCCCCTCCTCCCACCCCGTTGACGTACATACCATGACCCCAGCATCACCGTACAGAATCAGCTTCGTTCGCTATTCTCACGGAAATTCGCAATATCGACAAACGACGAGTACGTCGCTATCTCAAAGAGATCCGGGCAATTAATTTTTACAAGGGATGCAGTGCTACGGTCGTTCGTTCGTGGTTGCACGAGAGAGAGAGAGAGAGAGAGAGAGAGAGAGAGAGAGAGAAAGGGTAAAGGTTGGGAAGAGGTTTAAAAACAAAGAAAGAAAAAAAGAGAAAGCGAAGAGAGTAAACAGTCCATCCTACACACCGGAAAAAAGAGAGAGAGAGAGAGGGAGAGAGAGAGAGAGAGAGAGAGAGAGAGAGAGAGAGGATCGACGATGGGTTATCTACCAACGGCACGCGTAGTTGTCAGGCAGTACGAATTCACCGACTGGTTGGCCGTAGCGCGGCCGCGTATAATGTCCACCGTCAATATAAACCGTCCGGATGCTTTTTCCTAAATTGACAGATTTTCAATTTAATCAAGTTCCAATCTAATGGAAAAAATGCCCGATCTATCGAATGTACGGGCGCGTTATACATGCTAGAATGTACGACGACGTCGGCCTCGGCGACGGTGGCGGCTACGATATACCACGACGGGGAATAGTTGGAGAGAGAGAGAGAGAGAGAAAGAGAGAGAGAGAGAGAGAGGTGGGAGCTGGAGAGGGGCCGATAGGTGGGAGTGAGATAGAGTGGGAGGGAGGGAGGTGAGGCAGATTGAAATGATACTTTTATGTTTAATCGCAATCGAGGACCCGGTACGCGATTGTGCGAAGCCGCCTGACGATCTCGTAGATTAATCTATTGATAAACATTCCATCACTCTGCAAATACGGTTCCTGACTATGGGTTGGGGGAGGGAACATGCATGAGAGGCAAAGAGGTATAGGACGATTGCTATGAAGAACGGGAAAGAGGGAAGGAATTTTATATATATATATATATATATATATATATATATATATATATATATATACATACATATATTATCTTCTCTTTCTCTTTTATCCTTTACTTCTCCTCCCTCCCTTTCATTGCTTCCACCGTTTCTTTGCTTTTTACGAACGATCGCCTGTCAATTTTATTGGCCAACCTTTCGACCAGCTCCCAAGTATTACTTTCATCCAACCGATTTACGCGATTTATAAAATCGTTCGAATATCAATTCGCGATCCTGCAATTATGATTTTGATGGAATGCACGTGCCAATGAAATCGATCGAAAGGTGTCGACGGATTTAGCTTTAAACTGCCGATCGACGTTTCTTTCCTGTCCGATCGGTCATACTACGTAAAGTATGCGTTCGAGAAATGAGATTTTTTTCTCGATACGTTTATCGGGGGGTATCCGTAATGATTTAGTAGCGGTCATACTTCTCTTATACGAATCGTATAGGATGGCGAGAGAATCGAGAAAATTTTTTATGTCTTCCACAATAACGCACGGATCCCTATATAATGAAATCGATGAATCAGCGAGATTACGTTTGATAAAAGATAGTTGGTATCAATTATTTCTCATCTTTCTGACAAATACAAGAGATTATAACTATTATGTAAGTGCATAGGTATAGATAATTTAAAAGGCAAAATTTATATACATATATATACGTAGATATTATATTGCCAA
>NC_062201.1:3489837-3492337 GCF_912470025.1 Vespa velutina
TTTATGAGGTTGATTTCTAAAACAGCGAAGCCTACTTTGAAAATTTTTGGTTCGAAGCAAATCAAGTCTCGGCTGTACGTTCTTCTCAAAGATGAAGACTATCTGGACCACGGTGAACGTTCTTCTCTCTAAGGTGGGGATAAGGGAAAACTATAAATATCTTACTCGCGGATAATCGCCATATGGCTGCTTCGTAAACGGCCGAACGAACGAACGACCGGCCGTTTCTTCTTAACCGTTCGTCGTTAATGCAACGTTTTCCACCCAGACGAATTCTCTTTGGTTATTGCAATGAATTTTTAGACACCCGAGAAAAACAGAAATTTGATACTTGAAAATGATTTCATTTAAAGCGATAAAATATCTAGACTGGATGTCGTTGAATTCTAAATGACGAGAAAATACAAGAAGTCTTCGTAAGATTAACGGAGATGTAATAGATAAAAAAATAATATAGTAGATATACTCGTACAAAAACTGATAGCGAGATATTGGCAAATTTTTAAGAGCTCGTCGTAAAGAAAGAAAAAAGAAAAAGAGGAGAAAAATTATCATTCATACGAAATATCGATTTTATCTAACGCGAGAAAATGGAATTAGAAGGTGCTGGACAGAGGTATTCTCAAGGGAGACTGCAAGGAGTCTTCGTAAGACTGACGCAGATGTGAAAGAGAGAAGTAGTTGGTAGTTGTGGTAGTAGTAATAGTGGTGGTGGTGGTGGTGGTGGTGGTGGTGGTGGAGGTGGTGGTGGTGGTGGTAGTGGTAGTATTAGTAGTAGTAGTAGTAGTAGTAGTAGTAGTAGTACTCGTAGAAGCTAGTAGTAGCATGGGTAACCCTCCTACTTGAAACACGGCCAATAAAGCGATCCCAGCGGGACCAGTTGGCAACCGCCCATCGCGACATTGTCCCGGCTGGTCCTTTTTCACGATCCCGTAATCAATCGAGCACTCTAATGGCAGAGCATAATCGCGTCTTTGTGGCGCCGCGTGTATTAATGTTCGAACAGACCAAGAAGAAGAAGAAGAAGAAGAAGAAGAAGAAGAAGAAGTAGAAGTAGAAGGAGAAGGAGGAGAAGAAGAAGAAGAGAAAAGAGAGAGAAGAAAAAAAAATAAACGAAGAAGAAACGACTCACGCGGCAAATACGTTGCATGTATTTCTCGGACGAGTACCTTAGTGTATTACTATGGTATAAGCGTGTATCGGTTAAGTGCCAGCATCAGAGAGAGAGAGAGAGAGAGAGAGAGAGAGAAAGACAGTGGGAGGAGGGTAATGGTCCTTTCGTGCGATACCATTCTGTCAGAAATCCGAAGGGCTTCGCCCCGAGTCACGAAACGCAAGGATTAAACCGAACAGCGGCCTACGTTAATGCAACTGTACGAACGTTTCCTCTTAGAGTCCCTATAACCCTTTCCGTCAAGTTCGTCCCTCTCCATTACGCCGCACATAAGAGAGTACATCAAACGTATCAATCGTTTGATTTAAATTTATTATTTTCTAAGGAAGATCTTTTTATCCTTTATATACGTTGCATCTTTCAATTTCGTTGTATCGAAATCCAATTAATTCAAATTAATTATCCATATCCAATGACATTTCCTTTTTCTTCCATACAAAGATTTCTCGATCGTATTATTTTTCTTTTCTTTTCGTTTGTTTTTTTTTTTTTTTTTGGCGATTAAAAATTTTTCTTAACAATTAGATATATCAAGGGATTTGACAAGAATAAAGAGAAATCCAATGATTTATCGAAGTATTATACTATATTGATAGTTGGATGGAATACACGATAAGTTGTTATCCAACAAATTCATTCTCGAGACTATACACCATATGAATATTTTAAATCTTAAATATTTAAACTCGAGAGAAAAAGGAAAAGAAGAATAGTCAATTATTATATGGTTTATTCAAATCTATTTAGGTATCCTATCATCAATCCATACCCTAAATCATAAATATTTCAAATCAAAAGAAAAATGGCCGATCATCGTACTATCGAGAGTACTATCGAGAAATCAAACATTTTCTTCGAGGGGAAAAAAAAAGAAAAAGAAAAAAAAAAAAAAGAAAAAAGGAAAAATTCATTTCTATTTTCGCGCATACATATCTACATACATACATATATGCATGAATACATACATACATATATACATACATACATACATACATACATACTTACATACCTCTAGAAGAGATGTCGGCTATAATGCATCGAATTTACGCTTACGTTCAAGTACGAAATGGCGAATATGATATATCGAGTACGCAAGGCGATCTTAAGGAGCGCTTAGGCGAAACGAGGAGTATGGAGTATGTTCGGCATCGTTCGCCTCAGCGCAGGAAGAATATTTCATGTTTTACGGCGCCGGCGTCGTTGGGGCTTCGCCTACCAGGGGGACAAAAAAGTGTCAGGCCGTCGGCTAAATCAGAGCATGAGTGCATTAAACTCCGAATTACCACAAATAGAACCTTAACCGCACATGCCCATTATAATGGGTGC
>NC_062201.1:3494837-3514837 GCF_912470025.1 Vespa velutina
CCCTCCGGCTGCTGCTCGCACTGATTTTCCACCCTCACCAATACCACCTTCCATCCACCAAGCCCAACAACCCCCTTTCCCAACTCCTCTCTCTCTCTCTCTCTCTCTCTATCTCTCTCTCTGTCTGTCTCTCTCTCTCTCTCTCTCTCTCTCTCTCTCTCTCTCTCTCTCTTTCAACCACCCCACACCGTCACTCCTAGTCACGCCGCCAACACGTGCTCCTGTTTACCTCTCCAGTCACATGGTCTAGCGACGTAAGCACACCAACGAAATGCCGTTTTCACGTTTGTTTCCATCTACCTCGGGCGTATAAAACGAAAAAGAAAAAAAAGAAAACTTTGTAAAGTAAACTCTTCCACGCTAACTTCGACAATATTTCTTTTTCCTCTTTTCTTTTTCCACGAATGACTTGGTAATTTCAATAAAACTTCTTACCTTTTTACTTTGAATGTTACGTTAACGTTACATCGAGAGTTTCCATTATTATTAACCCTTGTCAATCCAAAAATATTATACCGTAAATTGATAATCAAGAACAAAGAAATTCTGCAAATGTGAATGCCCCCAAGAAAGGAAACGATTAACGATCTAATTTTATATGGCATAACTGTTTATTAGTAAAAACGTATATAAATTGTTGCATAAACCGTAAGAAGTAGTACGATTGATTAAATTACTTATTAGTTCGAACGTAACTAAAAAGGTTATGTAAAAAAGAGAAAAAGGAAAAAAAAAAGAAGTACATGATCAGTTACTATGTTTAATTATATATACCTGTACTTTCTAACAATCTAAACCATGTATTGACATGAGATTACTCTGTCTAACTTTCCATATCGCCACACCTATCGCTCCAATCTTTCCTGTTATTGATACTAAAACTCCTACCTCTGATAATTAGAATGATCAATGTTTTCTCGGTTAAAAGAAGAAAAAGATTTATTTTAGTGACGACATGAAACGCGTATAACGTACATACCCATACATATACAAACACGAATCTACTCTTGCTGAGGCAAGGTTTGCGTTATATTAGCATTTCCAGGTCACATTCGCGTGGACACACGCGGGCGTGCATAATTATCGTACTAATTATTAGAATGCACCTAAGTACCCTGAGGAAATTATCGGTGGCTTCGAGCTAGCAATAGGGAAGGCGGGCAAACAACTCGCATGCGGAATCGACAAACCTAACGTTTGTGCGCTCGCGCTCGCATTCGCATTCGTATTCGCTCTCTAACCAACATTCCCGCGCTCGCTTGCTCATTCACTCATTCACTCACTCACTCACTCACTCACTCACTCACTCACTCACTCACTTACTCACTCACTCAATCGCTCTCTCGCTCTCTCTTTCTCTCTCTCTCACTCACTTGCTTACTTGCTTATTCGCTCTCTCGCTTGCTCGCTCTCTCGTTCGCTTGCTCGACCAGGAACGAGAGAGTAACTTTCTTAATTACCGAGATTAACTTAATGGTATCGGGGCGACGATTATTGCCCGCGAGCCACGCCACTCTCCAGCTAGCCTTTCTCGCTAACGTTCTATCATGCCAACATTGAGAAAAGTTCGGGAAATAAAATTGTGTCCTTTGCTATCCAACATTTGATTTCTTTCTCTATGTTTGTTTGTTTGTTTGTTTGTTTGTTCGTCTGTTTGTCTGTTTTTTTCTTTCTTTCTCTTTCTCTCTCTTTTTTCCCTTCTTTTCTTTTCTTTTCTTTTTTTTCTCTTTTTTTTTTTTTTTTTTTAATCCTGAAGAACTTTAACCTTTAAATATTTTCGTTGGATTTTTATATAAATTTTTTGCAAAAAAAGAAAAGAAAAGATAATTACGTTCTTACAATATCAATCATCAAGTTAGACTATTATTTTTTATTTTAAATAATATCGAATTAAACGGAACTAATTAACACTTTGTATATCCCCGATATGTTCAATTTATTTTTAACGATATCGTAGACGTGAAATTGATTTTATTTTATTGACGAGCCAAGAAAAATATTTCCAAGAACGATATGTGTAGAATCGATAGAAAGGAATTTATATAATAGTAAAGTTACTCACCTAAACTGAGCTGCGACCGCTCTACGTGGGACGTCGTCCTGACGCGAGTTGGACGAGCCTCCGTTATTTATCTCTCCCACGATGCGGGTAAAGTCGATCGAAGAGGAATTCGATCCTTTTCCCTTGGAATTCACGAGATATACCAAGATCGTTCTCTTTCCTTTTCTTCTTCACGAGCCTTCAACGGCGTTCGTAAGATCAGTAGAATCCTTCTTCGCGAATCTCGCGGTCGGTGGTAGACCGACGTCGAGGAACGAACGATTCGGGAAAATCTTCAACTCTCGTGACATCAGCCTGTTCTAACGGCACGTTTAATTAACCGGTATGTAATTAGTTAGATGTAGTTAGTCAATCTCACGTGACCGACTATATACGATAAGTCACCACGGTTTAATCAGCTTATACCAGTCACTTTGATAAAGCGAGATAGACAATCAATTCTTCGAAGAAAATTTTTCTTTTCCTCTTGACTGGTGTGGGTTTTTTTTTTTTTTCTTTTTTGTTTCGATAAACTCGAAGAAAAAGATAATGAGACAGAACGATCGCAGCGAAACGTAATGCGCTTTTAATTATTCTATTTGTTCAGCAGCGTGCGTGTTCGCTCATCGCCATAACAATGACGACGACAACGACAACGACGACGACGGCGAAAACGACGGCGACGACGACTATGACGACGACGAAGACGACGACGAGGACGACGACGACGACGACGACGTGCGTCCTGAACGAAAGCGTATAATTTTGAAGCAGAAAAACACTGACGTGTCCCGTCGTGGCGTCACGCGCTCTTCGTAATTGCTCACTGCCAACGATAATTAGGAGTCGCTCGTTAAACTTATGAACGCGTGAGTGAGAGAGGGAAAAAGAGATAGGGAGAGAGAAAGAGAGAGAGAGAGAGAGAGAGAGAGAGAGAGAGAGAGAGAGAGAGAGAGAGAGAGAGAGAGAGAGAGAGAGAGAGTGAGAAAGAGATAGAAACGGAGACAGAAAGAGAGAGAAAGAGAGAAGAAAGGAGATAAAGAGAGAGGAAAACAAAATCTTCAAGTTTATCGTCACTTCGCGATTTCACTTTGAGTTTCGAGCGTCACACAGTTATCTTCCTAATCTATGTAAACTATGTTCACACCTGTCAGTCCAAGTTTCTTCAATTTCAATAGTGTAGTAATCAATAATAAGGAGTCCAAAGTAGTAAAATGTCCGAGCACAAATCGATTGATGTCACAAGTCCACACAAAACTCACCAAGTTCTATTTATAATCTTTGTTAACCAATCCTTTTTCTTTTTCTATATTGGTTTTTCTTTATCTTTCTTTTTCCCTCTCTCTTTCTCTTTCTTTCACTCTCTCTCTCTCTCTTTCTCTTTCTCTTCCTCGCACGTTCCGTAGGTCCGTCCCACGTGCGTCTCTATAGGTCGAGAACGCGTCGGACGCGCACCACCTGGACGTCCCTGTTCTCCTGTTCGTTCTCGACGTCGCGCACTCGCTCTTTTCACCCCGTAATCGCGAATGATTTCAACCGGTAAAACCCTTTTCCCGATCAATCGCCGACAAATCGTTTTCTTCGAGGATAAAAACGATGAATGATTAACACACACAAGATAGAGATGTCAGCGTGAGGAAAAAATACGAGAGTATTCTGTAATAGCACGTAGAATAGAAAATTCTTCTTTTTCTCCTTCTCCTTCTTCTTCTTTTTCTTCTTTTACTTTCCTCTTGTTTTCTTTTTATAAAGTTGATCCTTTGATCCTTCGAGCAAGTACAATTTCCAATCTCTTCAATCTTTCTCTTCCTCTTCTTTTTCTTCTTCTTCTTCTTCTTCTTCTTCTTCTTCCTCTTCTTCTTCTTCTTCTTCTTCTTCTTCTTCTTCTTCTTCTTCTTCTTCCTTTTCTTCAACGATTATGTTATTTTCTTTCTTCTTATTCTCTCGTACCTTTCTTCCGAATCGACGATACAAAGTGGAAAATGAGCGGCGTGGTCGGACTAGCACGTTGCTCGGCGCGTGTATCTCCGTGCGAATACCCGGACCTCTACCCTCACGGCTCGCAGTCTGGCTGCGTAGTGGCCCCCCGAGTAGAGTCGAGGGAAGACAAACCCGGCGTCGACACTCTCCCGCCTCACCACTGAGGTAACGCCAACTTTTCTTGGTGGGGGTAATGGAGGCGGTCCAATGGGCGTGGTCTATGCGCGGAGGTGGGCCGCGAGTTACTCGCGAGAGCTCGTTGTTATGATTGTTATGAGTGTCCGAGCTGCCTCCCAGAGTCGTCAGCCTCGGCCAGAGGGTTTAGGGAGGATGCGGAGAAGGGTGGTACACGCGAAAGGGACCTACCTTCGTCCCTCTTCTTCCTCCCTCCGATCTATCCACCTTTTCCTCCACCCAGCCCTCTCTCGATCTCTGTAATATAACCACCACGAGCTCGAACGAGCTCGTAACCGTCATGCAAATCAGCTCAACGGGGCCAAAGAGTTCGCCGGTACACGTTACCACGCAAGAAAACGATACGCAGAGTGTGGATTCTTTCAACCAAAAGATACTTTGAAACTTTAGGATTATCAGGATGATAAGTCGTGAGAGTAACATTGATTCTATTCGCTTAGATTGATAGTCTTTTATTGATGATTTGCTTGAGAGATTGAAATTAATTCATTTGATTTTAACTGTTAGGCAGACTAACGTATTCGATCGTATCCGTCTCTTTCCATTACTGAATTTAAGACGTTTGATAATTCGACAGGATTACCCTACCATTTTGCTATTTGAAACGACTATATAATTTTATGATAAATCAGTGATATGAATTTGATTGGTTGGTTTTTATTTTATAGAAAAAAAACAAAAAAAAAATTACACAAAAATAAACATTTTTGTATTAAGTATGTTAAGTTGATTGATCTTTATGTATTTTATATGATTGCGACAGGTACTGCGATCTCAAGGAATCCATATAAAATGAATTTTTATGATAGCTTTAATTTATATAACTTTATGTACATTCGAATATTAATTTTCTTCTAGGAATACCTTTGCATTTCTCATAACACATAGAGCAAGTGTTTTTATTCGTTATTTAAAAAAAAAAAAAAAAAAAAAAAAAAAAAAAAAAGAAAAACAAGAAAGTTGCATAATTTTATTAGATTAAATTTACGAAGTTTTAGAAACTAGGTTTTGATTTATGATTCACGTTTCTACATTTGCCAAAGTTGTTTATGTTATTATAAACTATGTAAAAACTATTCGAAAGGAATTAACAGGAAACGTCCGACGATCTTCAACTTCACATCCCAGGGAGACTCAATATATGCAAACTTTACTACGTTCGCACTTTAACCCTTCGAACGATGAACCACCCTCGTCGATGCCAATGACACTGCACGCACCCTCGGTGTTTTAACGTCGTCCCCTAAATTCTCTAACATCGACCTCGAACGTATTTCTCATCGTGATTTTACCATCTTGACTCTAACATTTAAATTTAGATTTTAACCGGCAATGTTCTAAAATCAAAATGTATTATATAAAACTGATATCATTGATTAATCGTTATAATAAAAAAAGAAAAAAGAAAAGAAAAAAAAAGAAAAAAGAGAAAAAAAAGAAAGAAAGAAAGGGGGAGAAAAAAAGAGAATTAATAACATTTATCTCCCTTCTATATCTCAAATCTTAAGATAATATCATAGGACAATAATAAAATCTGAGGATATATAAAATTAAGGAGGGAAAAAAAATATAACATCTCTGTTCATTCCTATTCAATCTAAAAATTTATTTAGATATATAAGACAAATAAATAAAAATGGAAAGTCTTGAAATTGTCGCGTGAAAGGGTAACAATCTTCGTACGTAATGGGACGTTGGTCGAAGGAGGACTTTTACAGAAAATATAGAAGGGAAATGAATGAATACTCTCATCCTTTTTCCTCACGGGGACCACGTGCTTTTCACATATAGCAGAGAGGTAGGAGGTATAGCCAGCTGGTGGTTGAAGTTGTAGGAGTCGGCAGGATGTGGGTCTCCGTTTACTCTCTCACTCTTTTCCCTCTTTCGTCTCCCTTGCACACGCTCTTTCCGTTCATCCTATACACTCACTCTCTCTCTCTCTCTCCCTCTTTCCCTCTTTTTCTCCCTCTTCGTCTAACTCTCTTATCCTCTCTTCCTCTTTCACTCGCCGTCTCTTTTCCCTTCACCGATGTCAGCGAGACTTTCCCTCTTTCACGGTCGATTCTCTATCCTTCTCTCTCTCTCTCTCTCTCTCTCTCTCTCTCTCTTTCTCTTTCGTACACTCTACAAACTCTTCTCACTCCAGCTCCTACGTTTCTCGTTTCCTTCGTCTCTCTTCTTTCTCCGGCGTAGCACGCCGTGAACTCACCCCCTAAAGCTCGGCAGGTGCTCCGTCTTTCTCCCCCGTCCCACCGGATCGATTAAAACTACAAAGTGTTGCCTCTCCATCCGTTGGTACGCTCATTCGTGGTCGACTACATTGCTCCGGCACTTTCTACCGGCACTGGGTTACCAACTCTTTTCCCACCACCTTCTCTATCTACCTCATCCCTCCATCTCTCTCTCTCTCTCTCTCTCTCTCTCTCTCTCTTTCTCTTTCTCCACGCAAACCTCCCCGATGCCTTTTTTCATCCTTTTATCGGAGGATCTCCGTATTCATGGCTGCTCGCTTCGCTTCCTGATAATCCCCGCGTAAAGCTCCTACGTTTCCCCCGACGGGATTCGTCTCGTACGCAAGAGACGTAGCTTTACCCTATTTCTATCGTTCTTCTTCCTTCTCGTTCGGGTCATCCTTGACACTTTATTGTCCCGTTCGATCGGCCGAGTATAAAAGTAGAAACCTGTGGATTCTTTCGTTCAAAGTCACAAACGAATACTTTGAGTTTTTTTTTCTTTTTCTTTTTTCTTTTTTCCTTTTCTTTTCTCTTTTCTTTTTTCTTTTTTTTTTTTTTTCCTTTCTCCCTCACCCGATCGAACGTCATAATCGTCGAAATACTATTTCAAATGCTTATACAAATTAATTCTTTAATTTTCCTTCGCTTATTATCGTTATCGAAGACGAAAGTAAAAATGTTATTGAGAAAATTTATTTCCTTTTTGTCATTCCGATAAATTCTATATTTCATCCTTTTTTCTTTTTTATGACAACTCCTGTCTATCGCATATCAATATATTTTAATATAAATGCCGAAAGTAACTTATGATATTAGAAATATTCATAATTGATATTAATTCACAATTTAATTCCTATACTTTTACATAGATATATTAGTTTTCTCAATTCTATGGATTTTATTGATCAAGATGAAAAGTGTTGAATCAAACGATGTCTTTTTCAAGATCCTCAGATCCTCAGTAAACGTAAGTCCTTAAGTCTCGGCGACTTAAAGGCAGAAAACGTCCCGCGGCCACATGGTCTTCGCGTAGTAGCGTAGACGCGAAGATTAGTGGGGTCGGGTGAAAGGGCTGAAGGGCTCAGGCGCGATTATATCCCGGTCTCCCGTCAGGATACGTCTCCCTCTCGGCGGTGGGGCCCCGTTTCGCCGCTTTTAAAAGTCGCAACGAACGCGGGACTAATAACAGAGGCTGCGGAAGAGTCGAGGCGTCTTTACGAGCGTCTCTTCTCAGAAGTATAAACCCGAAGTGGGCCCGAGGTATCGTCTTTCTACTCATTCCCTCTCTCTCTCTCTCTCTCTCTCTCTCTCTTTCTTTCTTCCTTTCTTTCTCTTCTTTACTCTGTTTCACGACCGTGCCATCGTACGGTCTGAGTTTTGCAAGGGGTTTAATTAATGCGAGGCGATGAAGAAGGTCCAACAAAGTTGCTCGCGTGATCGCCACTCTCTTAAGTATCTTTGGGTTCGGCTCGATGAAAGCTTAGGATGCAAGGAAGGAACACGTGAATCCCGAAGAATCGTAAGTATTCGAAAATATATCTAAGGTAGAACGAACTAAGGTATATTTGAGTATTCCGATATCAATGAATCTTAATCAATTGAATTACATTTAACAAATGTCATAATTTTCATCGGATGGGTTTAATGTGAAATAATAAATTAATGCATAAAAGAATTTTTCTCAAACAAATTGAAACAATAATAAAGTGTCAAGAGGTTAACGGGGTATTCATTGATTCATTGATTCAATAATAATCAAATTCGAAATGTTCTTATTGAAATATCGACTAATGCATTAACATTATGAGATTTTTTTTTATGTGAATCGACTGGTCCAGAAAGAAGAGAAAAGATCAGCCGATTCTTTGCGTGACCATAGTAATGATCGAAAGGCTCCTCGAAGGAAGGCCGAAAGACGGATCTGAAAAGTATGTCCCGCGTGTTAGTTACTTTATGCCGTGCGAAAGGAAGGAAAGCAGGTGTTCGGTGAAGATAATGTTCGAAGATGAGTACGGTCGCCGCGAAGGAAATGCGACGAACGAAGTAATCTCAAGTGGAATCTCTTTGTTATTAGTTTCCCATTGATCGATAATTTCGCGCTACATTGTCGGGTAATAACAAGTTGCGGAAACTTTGCGGTAGTCGGTACTGCCGCCGCGTGATCCTGGAAATTAACTTCGCGCGCGACTCCTTTTCTTCGTTTGTCATTAAAGAATGGAAAAAAAAAGAAAGAAAAGATAAATATTTAGAGTTTCGACCAATTGAACGAGTAATTACGAATGTGCTAACGCGTTTTCAGATATTATCATTTGATACACTAACATTTTTATAATAATAATATATAGATACGCAATGTTTCCTAATAATCGAAATATGCGATTGTAATTTATTAACTTTTCATAATTTAATTCGATTGATTAAAATAGAATAATTATGACCAGAGGGAGAGAGAGAGAGAGAGAGAGGTTCGATAATAAATTTCTTACAAATTGAACGTCCCGTGTACCTTCAAAACTCATCTGTGAAATAACGTAGTTATCCCATTTACTCTTTTACCCTATTCTTTAAATGCGTCACACCTATGAAATAATACGTCGTTGACACGCAGGATGTAAAATCCGAGTGGCCATTGATCGAACTAAAATATCACATCCCATCACGAGTTCGTGCTCGTATTACCCTCGTACCACCCCAAAACATATATAGAGAAGTACACGAGCGCGTATATACATACACAGATACACACAAATATATATATATATATATACATATATATATATATTTATATATATATATATATATATATATATATATATATATATGAGAATACACATAGATACATATATCCTTTGGACGAAACGTAATATTCCTCCCGCATCCTCGGTCTCTGCGAAATGCGAAAACCAAACGACGATGACACTCACCGCGAACGATGATTTCCTGGCTGGCTGAGCGCTCGAGTAATTTCACGATCCTTAGAAGCTTTCTCGTTCGTCGTATCGGATCGAGATCGACTCTAACCGCGATTCTCGGCATCGATATCGATCGACTAACGAAAAGTTCCGGACGATGAAGGATCGGGATACGTGGCTTGGATAGCAATTTCGTGCCGAGCCATTGCAATTTCGCGTATCGCAGTCAGGGTGGCGCGGACGTTTTAAACAGGTGTCAATTATTACCGCGGCTAATGTACTCATTCCACGTGATTTCAGCACGCGAACGGATTTACTTTTGTCGACGTTATTTTCTAACCCGTGCCATTTATTTCCGTTTGATTCCTTTGTGTTTCCCACTTTGTGAGATGAACTTTCCTTTCTCTATATATATCTCTTACTCTCTCTTACTTTTTCACTCTCTCTCACACTCTCTCTCTCTCTCTCTCTCTCTCTCTTTCTCTCTCTTTCTCTTTCTGCCTCTCTTATACAATAGTTAATGCCTCGCACCTCCAATGATGAGTATTATAGCGATCCTGTTACGAAACCACCGTTACAGGTAGAAGAGGATAGAGTCAATAGTTGTCAAGTCGATGGATAGAGAAGTGCCCCGAGTGGGGCCCAGCCATCGAGTATTACGTTTCCAGAACGTTTCCGGACAATATTTAGCCGTGGCTTTCCTACCATGCTATGGTAGTCGATCATTAAACGTGCGTATATAGCCTCATAATATTGCAATCCGTGGCCATAATTTACGTCGTTTTATAGTTCAAACTGCGAGCCAACGTAGTAGGCAGCGGCGCTCAAGCCTTTAGAACGTGCTATTTCGTTCGAGTTCTACTGGGTGATCGTAAAGTCGCTCGACTGTTTCAGTTTGTGTCACTGGAAGATTGCTACTGAATCACGTTGATTCGACTATTATTATTATGATTGCGTTCTTCTTATTTTTCTTTCCTTTTTTTTTTTTCTTTTCTGTTTCTTTTCTACTTTTGTTTATTTCGTAGATCGATAATACTTATTAAAAGGCTAATATTGAAATAGGAATGTTTTACTTTCTTAAAAATAAATTGAAATGTATTCTTTTTAAAAAATTTCCAGAACACCTTATATATATATATATATATATATATATATATATATATATCTCAAGTCTCTCTCTCTCTCTCTCTTTCTCTTTCTCTTTCGCAGACGAGAATTAAGATATACAGTTTTATAGAGGAATCATCCAAGTGCGATGGTGTTTCCCCTTTTATGAAGTTACTTTGTGAAGACTACAACAGTAGCTTTCAAAGTGGTTACTTTGTATGGCAGGTATCTGTATTACCAGCATCGGCCCTGGCGTTTCGCTTCTGGGACGAGTAAGGCTATTACTGAAATTACTGACGATCCGACGCTCGCAAATCAAAATTCGCTCTTTCTTCGTTCGTATGAGCGTGTGTCGGGCAGCATTGTTAGGATTTATTGCCAACTAAATGCCGCTCGGTTTTTGCGCGAAGAACCAAAACGCGAGAGGGCTATTTTGTACGAGCGTGTAAGCACGATGACGGTCATTAGTGAGAAACGTGGATGGGAAGGGGGATGGAGGAGGGTAATTATTACGATGGGATCGTACGAGTTCGTGCATTGTCGTACAATTTCGTTTGCTTTCTTTCCAAATGGAAATCCTCAAAAATCCGTATAGCACGTCGATAAATTTCATGTCTGGGATTTTATCTGCTCTCTCTCTCTCTCTCTCTCCTTCCTTCTCTCTCTCTCTCTCTCTCTCTCTCTCTCTCATTCGTTCGTTTACAAATATCCTTCAAGGACGATATCGAATTTCCATTCGGCGGATGCGAATCCATCGTCCATCCGGTTTGAAAGCCATCGCTGAATTACAATCTTCGATGCATTTATCGTGAATCCTTGTCGGAGAGACTCGCTGATCATTTTGGCCGCATTGCGTTTGTGTTTTTGTATAATTCCTATATATATATATATATATATATATATATATATATATATATGTATGTGTAAGAGAGAAAGAGAACGAAATACGTAGTCATGTAGATGGATATATAGGTACGTGCCCTCGCTTTTCCACACAAGCAAATGCCTATATAGATATTGATTTTTTTCTCCTCGATTCTCACAATTATCGGTGAAAAATTATTTCCAACCCTTTTCGTCGGCCGGACGTGGCTAACCGAAAAAGTATTGCACCGAAAGCAGCAGAAGAGGAAGAGCTTCGCTTGGTATAATCATCGACTACGTGTTCCCTTTCGTGACTATAAATATTGATTGTAGAAGCACCGTAACCTGCACTATTATTTTTATATTTTTCTTGTTAGTACGCTCTCGATATAAAAAGCACGTCGAGATGAGAGTGGACCATCAGTTCAGAAGGAAAATATCGGCGTTGATCGTGTGCGATGGCCCTTAGGGTGATTCGACTTTAAATTTATCGAAAATATTTTCCGGTTAATGGATTCCCATGCAGTTTCATGTATCTTCTAGAGTATCCTAAGCGAAAACGACATGCTTCTCACGTCCTACCGAAAGGCCAGAAGCGAATTCGAAAGTGTACTTGGCTTTATATGTATCTACATATATATATATATATATATATATATATATATGTATATATGTGTATGTATAACTACCTCTAGATAACGTTCGACGGAAGCAAAATGTCGTAATTTCGCTTTGAGCTCAGTTTTAGTCTCGGACAGGCCGATGTATCGGCCGTGGAAGGTCGCTACACGTCGCCATACTTGTAACCATGCTACTGGAGAAGAGAAGAGAAGAGAAGAGAAGAGAAGAGAACAGAAGAGAAGAGAAGAGAAGAGAAGAGAAGAGAAGAGAAGAGGGAAGAAGGAGAAGAGTAAGAGGAGAAGGCAAGCAGAAGCAGAGGCAGAAGCAGGCAAGCAAGCAAGCACGAGAGAGAAAGAGAAAGAGAAAGAGAGAGAGAGAGGGAGAGAGTGGAGAGAAAGAGAGTGCCTGACCTAATTTACATACATATAAAGCGCATTCGATGTGTTTTAGGGGCCGTAAATCGACGCAGCTACCCGAATCGTTAAACCCTTCTCCTTGCCGCTAACATCCCGACGATGCGTACAAGAGAGAAAAGCCTTTTCAAGTGTTAGTGTAATGTGTATCCTGCCTGTATACTCTGACGCAGGTTGCATCTTTTACTCCCACGCATGATAATCCTTCTTCGCCCGTGTAAATTTTTTCTTCTCGAAATTATTCTTTAATACTGAAAGATATAACGGAACAGATAAATAACATTTTTTTTTGTGTGCGTGTGTGTATGTGCGTGTTTTTTGTCTTTCTTTCTTTCTTCCTTTTTCTTTTTTTTTTTTTTTTCTTTTTTTTTCTTTTTTTTCTTTTTTTTTTTTTCTTCATTTCTTTTGCATGTACTTTCCTCCAAAATATATTTTTATCTTTTAAACGATGGCACTTGCATTACTTGCGACTTTTGTTAGAAGATTATAACAAATAAATTTAAAAGGGTTTGTTGTCGTTGTCACATTTTTTTCGAGATCGAACAAAATTGATAAACGCATATATGTATTCATAGTCCATGACACGATCGATTTCGTTAATCCCATATATTGGTACGTAGCATTCAAAGGGTTGAAAGAGATAACCCTTGCAAGTACTGTTATTGCTTTCCATTCTACAAGGTTACGAAGGAGGAATCATTGTTTGTCTTTGTAAATCGTTTCTATTGATAACCGGAAAGCCGCTTTTGAAAGAAGTCCGTTGAATCGAGTATGGCTCCCCCTTCGACGGAATCGACTTGCAACACTCTACGTCCTTTTGTGGGATCTCCCGCGTGGAAATCATGCATATATCAAAATCTCTACGTGTGTTGATGCATTTGCGAATTCAAGAGGGATATCTTCGATAATGACTATGTTGTACTTTCAACTCTGAATTGTTGCATGCGACAGGAAACGCTTTTCAAAGACACGTATTAAGTCCACTTTCTTTCTTTCTTTCTTTCTTTCTTTCTTTCTTTCTTTCTTTCTTTCTTTCTTTCTTTCTTTCTTTCTTTATTTTATTTATTTATTTGTTTATTTATTTATTTATCTTACAAAGCCGACGAACGAGAGAAAAAGAGAGAGAGAGAGAGAGAGAGAAAGAATTTTGACAAAAAATACCGGAAGGGAAAAGATGTAACGGGTGTTCAGCGTGGGAAAATTTGTCGTTCTGCCGCGAAGTTGTTTTCACTGAAATTATCGTAAAAACGAAATAAATATTACATGTTCTCGTTGACAACAAATGTAAAAGCTGCATCGTGTCCGAATCGTGCACAGGCGTTTCCAAAATACCGAGAGAACGTGCACGTCTCTTGCTCGTACTCCGTAAACAACTATCGGTCATTCGATACTATCTCTACGAATACGTCAAAACTTCGTCATTTTGATATTAGAAATCTTAACGTCTATCTTTCTCGATAACTCGATTTTCTTTCAAATAATTTCAAAGAACGAATAAGATATTTTTATTACCGAATAAAATACATTTTATCCAACTAATAATTCATTTCAAGATTGATCAAGAAATATTAAATTCCTATGAAATATGATAAAGATAATAATTTTGTTTGGAAAAATATCTTTTTTTAAGAGAAAATTAATAATAGTTAAAAGAAAAGCAAAAGAAAATAAAAAATGCGAACCCCTTTGACGATGTTAATAAGCATTAATCGATAAATGTTCAAAAGAGAACGATAATATCTTCTTGTCCTTTTATCTAAACTTTGTTGTGTTCCGTGTGTCGGCTCGTCAGAAACAACAGATCGGCACACTAGACTATTTTTCTCCCTCTAACTACAGGTAATTAATTTTTACGAGGGTATCGTAAAGAAGCCGAACAGGTGTTTCTTTCGAGAGAAGACGAATAGAAGAAGATGGAGAGGACGAAGTAAAAGGATAAAAAAGAGGAAGGAGGGGGAGAGGGGGAGAGAAAGAGAGAGAGAGAGAGAGAGAGAGAGAGAGGGAGAAAGAGTTCAAAGCGAAGGCGTCAGAAGCGAGTCAAGTCGCGGTTCCTCGCGCGTGGATGCGGAAAGAGTTTTTGTAATGCTAGGGACATCAATGTGTTCGTGAATATCACAAACTGGTATATGTTTCTAGTGTTGGATGAATGTTGTTGTGTTGGTGCCGATAAAGCTAAAGCCACTGGCGAACGATGCAGGGGCCGCGTAATGACAACGCAGCGCGTCGTAAACGCGTTTATGTTCGGAGTTGCATTATAGTAATATCTGCCAGCACCCAGCGGATGTTCAGTGCCTCTTCTGCGTTACCCATAGACCCCCAACAACCAACCTGCTACATCAACGACGAGTTCCTCCCTTCTGTTTCTTTCCCTCATCGTCCATTGCCATCTGTTTTCGGTCGTTCAATATACGTTTCTATTACGATTGATAAAGAGAGATTTGCGTTTATGATCGATTAGAATTTTCTAAACAATGATCGTTAGAAAAAGTTGTCATAGAAATTAGAGAAATGCAATTACGAAAGAGAGAAAAGAAAGAAAAAAGTTTCGCTTTACAAATTATTTTCATTTATGTCTCGATCTTTTATATTTCCTTGAAAAATCTTATAACAAAATTTCCTAAAGTTCATTCATTCTTTCTCTAATCTTTTATAACAGCATGGATCTTCGAAATGTAAACTTCTTCGAATCCTCTATAGATTCTTATATAAAAAAAAAAAAAAAAAAAAAAAAAAATTCCCTGACAAAGCTTTTGAATTCGTTAAGACGAAAATGTACGACCACCTACATTCAAAGCCATCCGACTCAGTTCGTCTTTGGCTAAAACGATTGGCGATCGTAACTTGAGATTGCCCACGCGATTTCGTCCTAGCGTTGATCTGAAACGATAAGTCTTGTGGACATTCACGATCGTATATATACTACTTCCAATCAGAGAGAGAAAGAGAGAGAGAGAGAGAGAGAGACAGAGAAACCTCTAGATGATAGGTAGAAAGACCTTGAAGTTATTGGTCGGAGGATTTTCTTCGAATATTAAAATCTACTAAGAAAGATTTGAACTGGTTAAACGAAGTAACGGAGAAAAGAGAAAAAGAGAGAGAGAGAGAGAGAGAGAGAGAGAGAGAGAGAGAGAGGACGGAGATAAAGAGGAAAGAAAAGAAGATGAGTAAAGGGGGTGGAGAGAAAAAGGGGAGCCAGTTTGAAAGGAAGAAAAGAGGGACAACGAAACGACGAGATGGCAGAGTTGTAAAGTCCTGCGCGTGACACTGCGGCTTGCGTTATGTTCTCCGCGTTTCTGTGTTGGTCGAATCGCGTGGACGGTGGGCTTCGTGGACCGCTGCTTCGGTTTATACGTGGATATATACCTACGTGGTTAGGTGGCACGCGGTATTGCTCGTACGCTGCGTTTATGACCGCATAACCGGGCTGCCCGCTCGCACAGATTATTTTGGCTTGATCAATTTGATAACTTCGTACCGGCCGTGGTACCGGCTCGTTCCCTCGATCTATCTCCCTTCCTCTTCGATCTCTCTCTCTCTCTCTTTCTCCCTTCCTCCCTCCATCCGCTCGTAGCCCCCTCCTCACCGCGCCACCCTTTCTCTCCCTCTTTTGAATGTGTGCAAGCGCGCGTGCACGCTGATTTACCTCGCTCGTGCTAATCTTTATCGCTCGAGGCGATACCTTCCATCGTGAATCGGCTCGGACTGAAGTGGAATTAAGTCTTCGAAATAGTATACCGACACGTGACTCAACTTTCAATTCCATTTCTTCTTCATTCGAATAGATTTCTTTATTTCTTTTCTAACACCTATCAAAAGTATGATATCCATTAGTTTGTAAATGTTTCATGACGATCAAGTACGCGACATGTTCGTATCTTTTCAAGTTTATTTTCTTTCTTTCTTTCTTTCTTTCTTTCTTTCTTTCTTTTTTTCTTTTTTCTTTCTTTTTTTTCACGTTTCTACAATCGGAAACATTCAGAATCATTTACAGGTGTTCTCCGTTATCGATTCTATTTCTCTTTGGGAATGTTATCGATATATTTTGATATAACTTTCCAAAACAAATTATATTTCCGAAATAAATGCAGAGGATATATATGAATTTACTTAGAAACGTGAGAATAACTCGATGTCATCTCTTTACCGATCTCATTTTCGTCACTATATTGGCAGGTGTAAAAAAATCGTAAGGCTTTGTCCTCGTTCCTTCGATCCCTCGTGCAAGCACCACCTTGTGTCTCCGCTATAATTGGATCGAAAATGTTAAGTGAAGCACCTTTTCAAATGCCATCAAACCGATCGCTATCTATAATATCGTTAAAAAAAATGTCATGCAAATAAGTAGCTCTTTTTTACATTGTTAAATACATATGTACTATAATAAAATGGATACATGAGACGAACGAATAATATCTTTGAAAATTCACACCGATTTAATACTGCCCGCTTCGAAGGACAGTAAAAGACCTTAAAAGGGCTCGAATAATTATCCTCTCCCTTAGCCCCGTTTGCTTTCTTTTCCTCTTTTCTTTTCTCTCTTTTTTCTCTCTCTCTCTCTCTCTCTCTCTCTTTTTTTTTCATTCGTCCGTCTTTCTTTGGAAGAAAACAGCACCCTCAGCCTTTTTTACGAGGGATAAAGTTGGCCCTACGAGGCCATAACTTAGAGACGAATATGTACTATACGTTACGAGCCGATGCCTTCTCTAACAAACGCACAGTACTTTTAGTCTCCCTAAAAGGGGTGGAGAAATATTGGCATAAATTAGATTAACTGCACGGTTTACTCCTTCCGGGAAGCTTTGCCTCGTGTCGAAACTAAGATGCGTTCTTTATGGACAACTGGATGGTACACCCTAAGGTTGGTTCCTTCGATGAACTTTCTTTTACTTCTTTTCTTTTCCTCCTGCCTCTATCTTTTCTTTTTTTTTTTTTTTCTCTTATTTTTCTCTCTTCGAAGAAAAATTTTACGACACCTTCTCGTCGCGTCCTACCTTCGATTATCGTAGAAACATATCTTCGATATTGATTATTTAACCTTCGAATATTTTCTTTTTTTCCTTTTGTTTTTTTTCTTTCTTTTCGTTCCTGGAAAAAAATGTCTTTCGCAAAGGGATAATCAAAAAAAAAAATATTTTCTCTCAGAGAACGCGCTCATCATAATCGATAATGTAATCGACAGTTATTATCAAAAAGAAAAAAGAAGAGAAAAAAAAAAGAAAAAAGAAAGAAAGAAGAAAAAAAAAGCAGAAAAAAGAGAGAAGAAGAAAAAGAGAAAAAGAGAAAAAGAAGAAAAGGGAGGAATGTTTTAGAAGAGACTTGTTAAAAAAATTCACGAAATGTTTCGGCAATTTAAGCATACGAGGTAGCCGACCAGTTCGAGGCAAAGAGGGATAACGATCGGCTGAAAAAAAAAAAAAAAAAAAAAAAGGCGTGACTTACGCGCAAATGGATGGCGAAGAAAAATGTTCGGTCCATGTTTCATTTCGCGCGCGCGTTTATCGTTCGCATACTGTAAAATTTACACCGTCTCACTTCCGAAAAGCGGTAGAGTCACATAAACGTGAGAGTAACGATTTTATTTCGTTCTTTATATATGAGTGTATGCGCGCGCGTGTGTATGTATATATATATATATGTACGCGCGCGTATTTATACATATCTATCTCTCTTTTTCTCATTTGATCGACTACGCAACAGATAATAAAATAATAATTATTGGCAATTTCATGAATGCCTAATAAAAGTTCCTCCCGCGAAATATAAAATATCCCAAACGTTCCGCGTTTTTCCCGCTAGAAGTCGCGACAGAAACGCGGGAAAATCGGTTTGTTAGGGATTCACAGTTAATAAATTCTTCTCCTCTCACGATTTTTCGGCGCCTGGACGCTGTGGGCTCTACCGAAATTTATTATTTACGATATATCGTCGAAGCGCCGTTATTGTTCGCGTAATATCATTGGTCGGCGTTACTGGCTCTACGATATATATATATATATATATATATATATATATATATATATTAAACAGAAAAAAAAAAAAAACAAAAAATACGTTTTAAGTACGGACGAGCTTTTGCACGATGGGACTAAAGCTGATTTTTATGCAGGTTGCATTTATGCCACAAACCACCGACGACATATCGAAATTTTTGTCTATCATAATGACCGCGTCAGGTTTTTTTTAAACGATGCTGTATCTCGATCCTAATGCTTTCCTAGCAAAACAGTCTATTTTTATATAGTGACAATTCGCGAAGTTCGATAAAAAAACAACATGATAACATTCGAAGATGAGATAACTTGGCAATCGATGAATCAATAGCATTCGTTAATAATTTATTTAATTAATAAAGAAATTATATTAAGGATATTGAATTTAATTATTAATTACAAAATCACCATTTCCAATATTATCCTATAAATTAATTAAAATATAATTTACCTATATTACTATTTGTACAAATAAATATATGCTTTTAAATGTTTAGATTTATGCTTAATTAACATTAATAAGTATTTATGTTATTCTAAAGTACACTTTATAATTCTCAAGTAGTTCAGGATCTCGCTTATAAGAACTCGTTGAAAAGGAGTACGCTTCCGACCTATAAGCTCATAATTACATCTTCCTCCAATTAGATCCACTTAAGAAAACGTTCCTCTCAATAACGTGAGATGATTATCGCAAGTATCGTTGTACATAAGAACGCACCAATACGAAGCGAGATCTCGAAGATGATGCTCGATTCTGACCGATCTTTCTTGTCTATTAATATCCTCTGCCTACGTTGATCCTATCGATTAAACGTTTCAACCAATAATAATCGTCTCAAACTTAAGACACAATTCCAACGAATATGAAATGATCAATCGACTGTTTGCTTTCTTTTAAAAAAGAGTAAAAGAAAAAAATAAAAAAAAAGGAAAAAAAAAATAAAATGAATCAACAACGAACTTTCAGTTACGTTACTCACACTCGAAATGTCTCGCAAAGCCTGAAGCCAGAGGAAACATAAGCTTTCGAAAGAACGGCTTAAAAATTTTGAAAATATACGTTCATCTGCTCGCCTACGTTCTCTACCTACCTACGAACGTATTTTTTTCGGGCGCATATTTGCGATAGTTACACGAATGCATGTTTATTTTTCGAATCTCCTAGCCCCTCGTCCACCCCTGTTACATATACAGAGATAGGGCGTTATTCGTATAGCATGTACCTACATGTTATGCGTATATGTATGTAAATATACATATGTATGTATACTCATATATCGTACATCTAGATATCTATTGTGTATATACATATATACGTGCATACATACATAAATGTATATGTATGTATATTATATATATATATATATATATATATATATATATATATAATATATCTATAGAGCTTCTCCCAAAACCCAGAAAAAATCTCCAAACATATTTTCAGGTAGCAAGCGCTAGCGTCCGAGCAAACCCCATTCCACCTCCTCCTCACCTCCGCAGTACCTCCTCCGTGCTAACTCGCGCGCGCATAGAGTAGTAGAGCGCTAGGGAACCGGCGCACCATCGATGCTACTACCACTACTAAGGGTACCACTACTACTAGCACAACCGGCAGCATCACCATCACCGGCAGTAGCATT
>NC_062201.1:3517337-3532337 GCF_912470025.1 Vespa velutina
TTTTATTTGAAAAATATTTCTTTTTTAACGTCGCCGAATAAAAAGTTATTCGAGATAACAACAGTTACCGACTCACCCCTTATACATAGGTGTACACACGTATACGTAGAAATACATATAGGATGGTAGACGAGCGCACGCATACGAAGAAACTCTCGTTCATTTGGAACCTCGCCTATTTACGTGTGCATGCAGAAGCGCGCTCTCGCGCGCGCACACTCTCGCGTTTGCCGAAAAACGTGCGAGCGTCGAGGTCGTAGATATTTTTTTACGTGCAACGAGAGAGAGTGCAGGGAGAGACATGCATTCGACTGGGCAGGGCAAGAGGAACGGTGGTGGCCACGGAGGAGAGAAGGGGAGGGGGAGAGTTCGGCTCGAGGGTGGCCCACCCACGCAAGCCACCCTTTGCCGTCGATTTTTCGGTGTTCTCTTTCTCTCTCTCTCTCTCTCTCTCTCTCTCTTTCTCTCTCTCTCTCTCAGTCTCTCTGTATCTATCTTTCTCTCTTTCTCTCACCCGCTCGACCGAGCACTTTTTTTTTCTCTCTTTCTCTCGTTTTCGTACGGGCGACGGCCCTCGCTTGCCCGGATGAGCGAACACGGGGAGGAACATCAATAATCTACAATCAAACTGCAGATAAAGCTACGATCGCCCTTTTGTGAATGTTTCAATAAGAACGGACGTGACGGACAACTTCCTGCCGATGGAGCCAGACGTGTGTGCTCTCTTACCTCCTCGATGTCGTCCACCTTCCGACGAATTTTTATCTCTCTTTTCCCTTTCTTTCTCTTTATACCCTTTTACTCTTTCTCCCTTTCAAAATCTCTTTCGCCAACATGCGTTTACGATCCTTTCGCTACTACTCGTGATAAAACTTTTTTTTTCTTCAATTGTAGGATAAAACAAGAAGAGAACTTTTGGAATATTATTTCTAATTCGAATGATTTCGATCTTACGATACTATATCGGATGTAAAAGGAAAAGAAATGAAAAGGAAAAAGAAAGAAATATAAATCAATACAATTTACTTGTAACGTTATATTACAAATTTTTCAAAGAATTATGTAAAAACTATTTATCATAATATTCCGTGATAAATGTATCCGCCTCGATTATAACGAGTATCAGAAATAAAATGATATAATTTATTTATCCCAGACATACATGATTCTTACTATGTTAATAAAGAAATATATTTTTTTTAAGTCACACATAGCTATATATCTGTCAAAGCCTATGGTAATGACACAAGCAACCGGGGAACTTGTGCCTCCTTTTTCGATCTTAAAACCTGAAGAGAAACTACGGGTTGCGTAATAAAACTAAAAAGAAAAAAAAAAAAAAAAAAAAAAAAAAAGAAAAAAAAAGAAGAAGAGAAAAGAAAGAAAAAAAAGAATTACAACAAAAGGAAATGAAAATAAAAACGAAAGAATAGAAAGAGGAGTAAAAATCGTATACGACATAATATGCTTTTCATAAACGTGCACCCGCATTTTCACCGTGAGTAAGATGCTGGGGAAATATTTCGCGTTTAAACACAGTGCGGGTTCGATGAATCGATTAAAAGGCAGCTGTGCCTTGTTCCTTAATTCACGAGCTTCGCCGATCGAATGGGAAATAATTATGCGAGAGTCGATAATTGGCCGGTAGTAATCGATATTCGGTTCGATAGTGGGTGTACGCTCGATAAGATTTCTCTTCTCGCGATCCACCTACTTCTTCTTTCTCTTTATATAAAGGGATATTTTTCTTTTTCTGCGCTCTTTTTTCTCTTATTTTTTTTTTCTTCTCCCCTCCCCCCCTCCCCCTTCTTTTATTTCTTTTTTCTCTTTCTTTTCCTTTATTCACCGTTCCTCTTTCTCTCCTCTTTCATACTCTCCTTTTCTTACTCCTACTTTTAAACGTCTTCTCCCAACGTGCGTAACGAATCCGTTCGATGGCTTGCTCGCACGTTAAATGCAACTTTTCTTATTGTAAATTCGTAATGCTTATTCGTTCTCGGTGCAACGACGGAGACTGAACACCGAGTGAGAAAGAAAGAGAGAAAAAAGAAGAAGGAGAAAAGGAAAGGAAAAAAGAAACGGGGGGAAAAAAAAGCAAAGATGGTAATGGAAACGAGAGAGGGTCGTTTGTTCCGGATTGTATGAGAGAAAAAGAGACCGAGAGAGAGAGAGTGAGAGAGCGAACGAGAGAGAGAGAGAGAGAGAGAGAGAGAGAGAGAGAGAGAGAAAGAGAAAGATAGAAAGGGAAACAAGAGAGATTGAAAGAACTCTTAAATATTTAACGAGACACTTACACAACATTAGAAAGAGATTCATCGAATTATCGAACGATCATCTTCGCACGTATTATTGCACATAGAAATATAATAATCGAAATAGAAATATAATTCTTAACCGAGCAAGTATTATAGAAAATGAGATTTCCTTCGGCGCAATAACGAGCTCACAAACGATGATCGAAATTTATTTTTAGGCCGATCGTAAACTCGTTGCAGTGGTATAATAGAACGGAGAAGGCACGCAAGTCTGAGAACGTTTCTAACGATGGTTTCGCAGAGATTGTAAGCTCAACCTTTTACGAATCGTTTACGAACGAGTATGTGTGCTGTGATACGCGGAAGGATCGAAAAGGAAGAAGAGACCCTGGGGGGTATCCGTGACGTTAAGTGCAAGGATATCACTATTAAAATCGCTCGTAAAGTGGATATACAGTTTCTCTCTATCTTTCTCTCTTCCTCCCTCTCTCTCACTCTCTCTCTCTCTCTCTCTTACATACACTTTCTCTTTATATATATATATGTATATATTCCTATCTCTTTCTCTCTCTCTGTTGGTCTGACCATGGTGGCACAAACTAAATTTACATTTCGATATATGGCTCGATAAAAATGTCATGTTTCTTCTGCCGGTAACCGCAACCGATCTGAGAGTCATGCGAGATTCGAGAGAATCGTTCAGAATTTCCGTCGACTGATATAAATTTGAAAATGATGTTCCTCCGATTTTGATTAGTCTTTCAAATTTAATATCGAACGAAGAGAAACAAAGAAAAAAAGAAAAAAAAAAAAAGAAGAAAAAAAAGAATGAAAGTAAAACAGATAGAAGAAGAAAAAGAATAAAAAAAAAAGAAAAAAAAAAAAGAAGAAAAACATGGAAAATTTCGAAAGACTCGTCGTATAATTTTTGTGTGTTTATGAATGAATTGACTTTTTGACGTTTGTTCGAGAAACAGGCAAACGTATTTACCGATGAATCAAAGACCATATTTCCCCCCTCTACCACTAATCGAGTTCGCATGCAATCGATTGTTATCCCAGCAATACTTCCCAACAGGGCGCATTTTCTTTGAAAAAGGTAGTCGACCGCGTCTGGGTAATCGCGTTGCCTCCTCTTTGTTCTTCTCTCTTTCTTTTTCTTTCTTTTTTTTTTTTTTTTCTTTTTTTTTCTCTCTCTCTTATTTCTGACAGCCAGTCGAGATTCATGGCAACCAACGCCGCAATCTTCTGAAAAGTTATGAATCCTTTCACCGTTTCCTATTTAGCTTTCTTTCTTTTTTTCCTTTTTTTTTTCCTTTTTTCTCCTTTTTTTTTTCTTTCTCTTTTTCTTCGGTCTGTTTCTACTAACTTTTTCCTTCTTTCGAAACTGGTTTTCATTGGAAATGATGTATGAAAATTTTTTCAACCCATTTACATAAATACGACTTTGTTTATAAAGATAAGGAAGAAAAAAATTTCACGCATAACAAATTTCACGACATAGTAATAAAGTGCACGTACTTACGTAAAAAAAAAAAAAAAAACAAAAAAGAAAAAGAAAAAAGAAAAGAGAAAAAAAAAAAAAAAGAAAAAATGTTCCAAATTCTGAGAGATCAAAGATAAGAATAACGTAAAATATAATGTGAACGGTAATAAAGAATAATGTTATAAAAGTTAGCAACGATGAAATTTTACGAAATAACCGAGTGATGTACATTTGCGATCTGACGTTTCACACAATCCCGTAATAATTTCTCAAAGTCACGAGATTGATAAAACGTAACAAAACGATCCGTTTTGCCGACTAGCTATTTTACTTCTCACTACTATATAAAGTTGCCATTGGCCGAGAACTCACAAAGGAAAGATCAACGACCGATCGATAATGATTACGCGAGCTCGTAGCACGCGTCTCGTTTCTCGATCGAGTACTTCCTTCCCTCCCTTCTTTCCACCGATAATAACCGTAAAGCGAAGTAGTCGAGCGAATGGAAGGAGACGTTTAAATTGCCGAACACGATGCAACGCACGGCCTACTTGAAATCTGTAAACATCTTATCGCTCATCTACAAGACGGATTAAATTTATCTACTAAACGTTCTTGAAGTATCCCGATATAGATATCCTCTTCTAGTTAGTTTTTTGTCTTTTTTTTTTCTTTTCTTTTTTTTTTTTTTTTTTTTCTTCTAAAACATCTAATCTTCATTATTCTTAGTAAGTCTTTGTCGTTTCCATTTCTCGTTTATCAAGCCTTTTAAAATCAAACCGATATATACGTCCTTCGTTGAATTAATCGACCGAGAAAGAGAGCTTTTAATCCTTATTTCGTGAAGCTCATGAAGAAGTTAGAGAGAGAGAGAGAGAGAAAGTGAGAAAGTGAGAGAGAGAGAGAGAGAGAGAGAGATAATTGGAACGACCTAGAGAAAGAAAATTCTCTTTGTAAAGTCGTCATGGCCTGTGAATCATCGCGTTCACTACCTCCTGTCACGCTGTTAACCGACCGGCGATGATGTCTCGTGTTAAGGGCTTTGGAGAGGGGTAGTTGAATCCGGCTGTTGGAAAATACGAAAGGGGAAGAGAGAGTTGAAAGTGGAGAGAAAGAGAAAGAGAACGATAGAGATAGAGATAGAGAGAATACGAGTGAGAGAGAAGGATGTAGGTGAAAGAAGAGTGAGAGGGTAAAAGTTAGAAAGAGAAAGATATATATATATATATATATATATATATATATATATAGAGAGAGAGAGAGAGAGAGAGAGAGAGAGAGAGAGAGAGAAACAGAAAGAGAAAGAGATGGAGCAAGGGAGTACCCCCTATTTATATTCCGGCTAACCCTCCTCATCAACGGCGTTCATCTTTCCTATTAAAGTAGTAATTTAGCAGGAAATTAAGCCACGCACTCATTCCTCGCGGCGTGGTACTTGCTTCTCTCTCTTTCTCTCTTTCTCTCTCTCTGTGTATGTATGTGTGTGTATATGTATATGTCTGTCTCTTTCTTTCACTCTTTTCTCTCTGTCTACCCACTTTCTACTCGTTTTCACCGCCTACAGTTCCAACTTCATCCCCATCTCTTTTCTCTCTTCTCTCCTTTCTCTGTCTCTACGGCATTCTATCGATGTTTATCTCCTTTGTCCTGTCATACCTACCTTGCACTTCGTTCCACTCTCTTTATCCTTCGAAAGCACTCTTTATATTACTTATTATACCCTCTTTTTTCGAACACATTTCCCCCTAATCGTCTCTCTCTCTCTCTCTCTTACTCTCTTTCTGTCTTCTAATTCATATCTCTTTCCTTTCTTTTTTCTGATCAATATATCCAAAGTAAGTAGATACATTCGAAGAACACGTAGTCTCCTTTTTTGGATAGTTAGACGACATTTCGCAATAGTCGTTAACGTTTTAGGGGAAAACTATTCTCTCACGGTAACGATAGAAAGTTTTTGGGAAGAGCAAGAATAAGAGAAAGAGAGAAAAAGAGAGAGGAGTTTAAGAGAAGAGAGGAGGAAGTGGGGATGAAAGTACAGAGAGAAATTCTGCACGAGTGTGGGCGGAACGAGCTCGCCTTCCTACGAACATATAATTTCCCATTCGAATGGTTTTAACCCTTTCTCGATGTTTAATAATCGATGGTAAACGCGAGCCTGCTGACGTTATTCTCTTCGCTCAAGTTTTCCTTTTCTCTCTTTCCTCCTCACTCTCTCTCTCTCTCTCTCTCTCTCTCTCTCTCACTCTCTCTCTCACTCTCTCTTTTTATATTTTTTTTGCTTACCTTTTTTATCGATGAATTATGGTGCTGGAAGTCGGGCTGGAATAAATGTCAGCTCGGCGAATCGTCAAGCGGTACGTGCAACATTTATGCGAACAACGATGTGCGGAGAATGTCATTTTGCACGCGAATTAACGTCCCGTCGATATTCTCATCGTACTCGATGGTAGAGATAGGGTTACGACAGCAACGATTTTATTGAATCATTCTTTAATAATACTTTTCATTTAATTTCGAAAAATTGAATCAAACATTTTCGAGAGAAATAATTTCAATATTTGCCTTTTTATTATCTTCCTTCAAGGGAATTTTCGAAAAATCATATAAAAGATAAAGAGAAAGATAGATAGATAGATAGATAGATAGATCCATAGATAAAGAGAGAGAGAGAGAGAAAGAGAGAGAGAGAGAGAGGAAAGGAGAATAGCGACGTTCATTAACGTTCGATAAAATGGAGAGAGCCGAGTCCACATTGCCGAGTCCAAAGAATATTTTAATTACCGCCCGACTCGTGAATTTCATGCTCATATTCGACGTTCGACTGATTTAAGCCGTACAGCAATGGGGTTGCTAGTATTCAGTGAGACAAAGAACAAAGGAGCAAGTAGGGGTGGTTGGGGGTTGGGGACTTGGTGGATGCACAGGGTGGATTGATCCTCGTATGAAGGGCTGTCAAAAACCTAATGAGAGGTGTGACTGCACATGTTCCAAGTCCTCCCTCTCCCATTCCTTTTCCCCTTTCTCTTTCCTTCCCTACCTCCCTCCCTCCCTCCCCCCCCTCTCTCTCTCTCTCTTTCTTTCCTCTTTCTCGCAGCCATGATTACTCGGACTTTTTTTAAAGACAAATTAAAATTTCATCATACGATTCTCGTACTAGACATAAATCGTTCGGTAAGGAAAAAAAAAAAAAACTTTAATTCCAATCCTCGAATTAATATCTTACACTTTGTCAACGAAATAACGGCGTTATTATTTTTTTTTTTTCTTTTTTTTTTTCTTTTTTCCTTCAATAATTTCTAAATAAAATCATTATAAATAGTAATGCTATTGTCTTTACATAAAAGACTTAGGTACTTATGATTCGAGGAGAATCGATAGAAAAGGGTTCACACACAGTTCGTTCCTGAAATCGTCTGTCTGATCGGTGAGCATGTTCTGTTCCATTTTAAATCACAGCACGCTACGAGCTCTACGGGGCGTAGTAGACGCGTAGATAGAGAAGCGAGAAAGGAGAAGAAACGCGAGAGGGGGTCGGCAGTGTTTACGGTGGAGGGTGGGAGGTGGAGATTGGGGGAGGGCGGAGGGGGAGGGTTAGGTAAAAAGGGGCTTCCGCGGGGTTCTCCCTATAAAACAATGCTCCCACATCTGTCAGCCTCTTCTACTTCCTCTCCCCCGGTTTTAGACCGTAGTCCCTTCGAGTCCCTAATTATACCACCTCCCCGACTGCACCCTCTCCCTTTTCTCCTCTTTCTCCTTCTCCTTCTCCGTCAGCACCCTCCGAACCACCACCATGGTTACGTCTGTATTATGCGTCCGGACCACTTGGGCACGCACGCGGGGCCGAAAGGGGAGATATGCCCTTGTAAAACGCCGGTGAACAACAACGGTCAAGACGCGAATCTAAATTCTTCTTGCTCTTCTTTCTTTCTCTCTCTCTCTCTCTCTCTCTCTCTCTATTTTTTGTCTCCTTTTCATTCCATTTGATGTCTCCATTCGGCAAAAAGTGTTAAGACACGACTCTCGAGACGTCTTTTGAATCCTTGAGATTCCTTAAAAAATATCTTAAAACGATTTCCCTTCGAACGACTTCATTTTTATTTTCTATTTAACAAATTGACTTTTAAGCACGTTCAATAATTACGATATGAATGATAGTAGAAAATTTATTGAATGAATGTACGATAATTACGTTTACGATTTAATCCTTGATTTTTAAGGCAATAATGGATATTACTTATTTTTTTTTCTTCTTTTTTTTTTTATTTCTTTTTTTTTTTTTCAACGATTTATCTCTTAAACTTTGTTCAATCGTCGCGATATCTTGATTAATTATCGAAATGTTTTAATAAGTTTCATGACTCATTACATAATATATATATATATATATATATATATATATATATATATATATATATTACATATATTTTATTTAAACCTGATTTTTACAATGAGGCACTTTAAAATGTCAGTATTTGACGTACGATCGATTTCGTACGAAGAGAAGAAATTTATCGGAGTGAACCCTATGAATACTGCTGCTACGTCCATCGAGTCTATCGCGTCTCCCATACAAGTCTGTGTTCCACGCAGAGAGAAATTAACATCGTGTTTTTAATGCGGGGGGATAATTGTAAGGGTGGAATTATACGAGGGCTGTGCCTGCGGGGTTTCTCCGTTCCATTTGAAAGGTTCTCAATCCTTTTCTCATGATGACGATAGACAATATAAACTTTCCTTGAATAATAAGAGGATTACGATTAATTATTTTTAATATCTTTCGGTATTTATTTAGATTAAAAACAAAAAAAAAAAAAAAAAGAAAAGAAACAAAAAATAAAAAAGGAAAAGGAAAAGAAAGATTTCTCTTTTGTTTACAATAAAAATTCAACGTACTCGTGAAATAAGGATTGAAATAACTGGAGAGCCGATTTCTTTTTATGAAAGTAAAAGAATCGATTTAAAAGTCAATCGAAGCACCACTGTCGTATTCTAAGGTGACTCACGACCACTCAGCGGTTCAACTGCGCGTGAGCCCTCGATTCGACAGCTCGACCGTGCTTGTTACACGAACCGCGAAAATCAGTTCTCCGAATGTGGCCCCCGATGTCGATCGTCGTTGTTCATTCGAGACGCAATCGGTTTTACGATTCTTTCGCATCGATTACCTCTCTCGATCCTTTGGGTAAAAAGTAAAGTGGTTATGTATATATGTATGTACGTATGTATGTATATGACGACGATATAGGAAGAACAGCCAATACTAAAGTTATTCAATGATCGATTAAACGTTGGATAGTACAGTGCATTTCTAAAGCAAAGCCAAATAATCGGCCGATCAACGTTAAGACCGCAACAACCGAGACTCCTCATTAAAGGGGAATACCAAAAAAAGAGATCGCTTATGGAAAACGCCATTAAACGCAAATAACCGATACGTACTGGGAAATTTTTAAAAATGTATCTCACGAGCATCGCTATCGGTTTTTTTTCTCTTTTGCAAATTAATTCGCCAAACTCGTGCGTAACGCACGCGCGTACACAGAGTCGTATGCTTTTTTTTTCTCTCCTCTCCGACGATGGAACGTAATTTTGTCGATGCAACACCGATGCTACTCTCCTCCACCCCTTTTGCCCTCTCTCTCTCTCTCTCTCTCTCTCTCTCTCTCTCTTATTCTGTCTATATATCCCGTTCTGATAATCTATTATAAAATAAAAACATTACGGTGGACATGCTTCGGTAAAGAGAGGGTAAAACGATCGAGTGGTGGGGGAAGCTTGTAATTAAAACGAAAAAAAAAAAAAAGAAAAAAGAAAAAAAAAGAAAAATAAAAAGAACGAAAAAGAATCGCAACGAGTCGTTCCCGACGATATGATTCTCTCTCACTCTTTTTCTAGTTTTCATTTTTTCTTCTTTCTTTTTTTTTTCTCTCTTTTTTTTTTCTATTTGCATTCACCTTCACCCCTCCTCTAAATATTCGATGGCTGCCAGTAGTAGTAGCCTGCCGATTTGATCCAAACTTTCGGCAAAATTTGCCAACGATGACGCTAGTTATCTTCACGGATTGTAACGAGGATATAACAATGACAAATAAAAGGTAGCGATTTTTGTTCTCGGGAAGGGGTCGATCATAGAAGGGTGCTTTCTATAGGTGGTCGATGTAAGCCAGTGCACCAACTCGTACTCGTTCGTTAGGTCGCGAGTTTCAGATTAAGGCCAGTGGTGGGGATTGAGGTGGTAGTAGGGGGTGTGGCCGTAGAAGGGTGTATGAGGAAGGGGTAGTAAATGTAAAAATATTGCTGAATCGGTGCAGATAACGGTTTCATATGGGGGCTCCCTTTTTTCTCTTTCTCTCTCTCTCTCCCCTTCTCTCTCACTCTCACGTTGGCTTTCGCTTATATCGTTCTACAGCGCATCTCTACCTCTCTCTCTCTCTCTCTCTCTCTCTCTCTCTCTCTCTCTCTCTCGTTCTCTGTCTCTGTCTCTGTCTCTCTTTCTCTTCGTCCGTGCTCGCTACGCTCTAATATGGTGCGCGACTTGCTTTGAAAAAAATGTATCTCGACTCCGGTCGGTAGCGATACGAAAACGTTTTGCATTTCAGCGGGCACGATGGCGTCCACGTACCGTTTCGTTGGTAACCAATCAAATGCAATACGAGTTTCAGCGGGCTAATCGTTGCAGGAAAATTGTGAATCGAAACTATCGAAGAAAAAGGTAATTTCGTTAGAAAATTTTTATCAGAAATGTTTGGTAAATTTATTATCCTTCCGTTTATTATCCATCTTATAAATTATGATCGTAGTTGAATCATTCAAATTACGTATAATCAAACTCGATCTTTTATTAGGCGTCTATTAAGAATTCTTTGGAAATCAATGATGAGCAACGACAACGAGATGTTTGACCCAGTAACGACGAGAAACCGATGAGCAATAATAAACCTTTTGATTTCCTCAAATAATCGAGGCCGGCACTCCAGGCACTATTTGCGATTATTTTGTAGCAGCGGCGCAAATTAAAGTTCCGGCCATTAGAGGATTGATCCAGCTTGGAATGGAATGTAATATCACGGAAGGTGGGCGGTCTGAGAAGAAGAAAGAGAGAGAGAGAGAGAGAGAGAGAGAGAGAGAGAGAGAGAGAGAGAGAGAGAGAGAGACGGAAAGACAAGGAAGCAAATATATAAAGAGAAAGATAAAGATAGAGAGATATGGAGAGAAGAAGAGTGAGAGAGAGAGAGAGAGAGTGAGAGAGATAGAAAAGGAGGGTGTTGGATCTTAATTATAATTCTTCGTCGGGAAGTTCCAAGCGAAAGCCTCGCAAATGAGGCTGGCGCCTGTCTGACACGATGATATCGTGCGCACCGCGAAAAACCTGCTTGCTGACACCTCCAGAAAAGATGGAAAGAGAAAGAAAGATAGATAGATAGATAGATAGATAGATAGATAGATAGATAGATAGATAGAGAAAGAGAGAGAAAGAGAGAGAAAGAAAGAGAGAGAGAGAGAGACGTAGAAGCAGGGCGAGAGAAGGACACTGATACTTCCACCCTTTCGGTTCACGAGTGAGTCGTCGCCGTGTTGGAGAGCTTCGAGAAGAAGGGAGTGAGAGGGGATGGTTATAGGGAGTGAGAGGGTGAACTGTACGTAAAGGTACGTCGGTGGCAAACCCCCATTGCTATTCAAAACGTAAAAACCATTTAAAAATGTAATACCCGGCAGTCCTGGCAAAAAGTGTACGCGTGATCCAACGTGTGACTTTGTAAGTAAAATATACTGCCAAGCGGCGCGGCCGGCCGTAGAGGGACAGAGGGATATAGTGGGTTGGCGAAGAGGGGGAGGAACTGGAGATGGGAGTGAGCTAGGCGGGAACGTTTCGGTCAAATAATCGTGATTTATCGGCGTAAGGAATTTTCGTCGTTCGTACGCCGAAAAAAAATGCTTTTTTTCCGAGAGAGACCGAGTAGATCGCGTGTATCGTCGTACACGCTGAGTTCACCCCCTCCCCTTCCCCCTACTACGAGGGGTTGCGTTCAACGGATTGGTAAACGTCTACGGTTTACTACGTTGCAAGGTAAACTTTTAAAAATCTACATTTCTAGGTATATATAATAAATTAAAGGATTAAGTTCGAAAAGTTTTAGATACCTTTTTGGACGTGTAGAAATGTCAATTCGAAAATTAGGAGACGAAGTATTTCTCTTTGTTTGTTGTACTTTTTTTTTACTTTTTTTTTTTTTCTTAATTTTCTTTTTTTTCCTTTCTTTAAAGACAGGTTTAATACGCTAAACTAAAGGGTAACTTGTTTCGTCGACCTCACCCTTAAATACGTTTTAATCGCCGTGATTACCGGCAGCTGCTTTAAATGCGTCTCATTATGAATTTAAGTAAGGCCGAGGTAAATTACGAGGTCCATAACTTTCCAGATTATTTCGCTCGGTGGCGATGCGGCAGTCTATCAATTTAAACTTTCATAAATTTCATGTTCGCCCCGTAAGTAATACGGGAGTTTTAGCTACCGAAACCCTCGACGGGACGACGTACGATAATTTGACCTTTAAGGGAAGAAATTCGTGTCGATATCGTTTGAGAAAAAACTCCAAGAGGTTTTTGTAAAACGACAATGGAATCACGTCATCGAAGTATTCGTTCTTGATTTGTTAAGAGTTGAAGGAAAAAATTTTGAGAAGAAGAAGAAAAGAAAGAAGAGAAAAAAGAAAGAAAGAAAGAAAAGAAGGTAGAAAAAAATGAAGATGAAAATAAAAAAGAGAGGATAAAAAGAAAGGTAGAAAAAAGAAAATTAATAAAATTCAACGCAAAAATAAGTTTCTCTTTCGTTCCTTCCAAGTATTGTAACACTGTTCACCCTTCGCATTTACTTCCTTATCGATCGACAACTTCCTTCTAACTCGGTTAATGAAAGCAGAGACGAAGCAATTCGACGACTTGATATACCTAATGTTAACAGAACGTGCGTATCGTATTTAAAGTAACTCAACGTGCTTGGGAGGGATAAAAACGTGTTTGGGACGATAATCAATGATAATTACATAAACCCAAATATTATTTTAATTATATACATATATATATATATCTTGGACATCAAAAAACATTGACCTTGGCAAGTTCTTCGATTACTTGAGTAACAAGGTTTTCATCGATTGTCCTCTTTCGTGTCGTCAACGTTCCTTCCTGAATTCGGTCAGACTAATTTTTCTCGTCCCTTAATATCCTTGCCTTGATTATCCTTCATTTTCTTAACGAACATCCCTAATCTGATTAAGTCTCCCGTATGGAGACAAGTTTGAGAAAGAAAAACAATAAAATTAAGGAATGATTAATTGTAACAATGTCCTTTTCTCTCTCTTATTTCTTTCTTCTTTTTTTTTTTTTTTTTTTGACCTTCTCAAATCATGTCTTCATATATATTTTATTAAATCACAATGCCAGAAAAAGGATGAATTTTTTGTACCGGTAAATAAAATTCTCTCACGCGAAATAAGGCCAATGATATAATGATAATTATTAACTGTTGCTCGATATAATTGATAAATGGAAACGTCTCGATCCTTTCGTAGTTAAAAAGAAAAGAAGAAGAAGAAGAAGAAGACAAAAAAAAAAAAAAAAAAGAAAAGAAAACGAAAGGAAGAAGAAAATGAAAACAATAAAAAATAAGACGAATAAATTGCACACTTCCTTGACTTTCGAATTAAGAAACGAGATATGTATCAGCACGTTGGACGATAATTGACGAGTTCGAATGAAATACCTTGATCGTTTCACCGATGTAAACGAACCACTTGGACCTCCTTCTCTCTCTCTCTCTCTCTCTCTCTCTCTCTCCCTCTTTCTGTCTCTCTTTCCTTACCTTCTCCATAAAATCTACGATATCACGATACTTAACTTTGTTCTTCTAGCAGTAAAAAAAAAAGAAAAAAAAAAAGAAAAAAAAAGAAAAGAATCACTATCGAAAGTTCGCCCCGTAGAAAGTTCAAGTACAATGAATTTTTATTTTCCCCATTTTTTTTTACGAAAAAATTCAAATCTTGGATGAACTTTTCGAAAGTATTTTTTTATTGAATAATCTTCTAACGAGTAAGGGATAATTATTGAAAGCTTATAAAAAGGATGCTATGAGAAGGAATTTAATTGCGTTAAGCTAATGGTCTATGGAATTAGTTTACGTTGGAGAAACAATATAATTAAAAATTTCGTATTGGAAATGCTATGGAATAGAGAGATAATAAGAGAAAGGGAGGGAGAGCGAGAGAGAGAGAGAGAGAGAGAAAGAGAGAAAGAGAATCACGTCAAGCACTCGGTCTCGTTCGATAATTAAGTTGACGCTGTCACGTCTCTGCGTTACGTAAGTTAACTCGCGCGTATAATAATCGTATCTACGACTGAGAGTCCTTTCGCGTGTAATTCGATATGATTATTCATCGAGCAAGCAGGTGAATGCGACGCTAATTGCTCGGTTATTAAAATAATCGTTATGAGCCGAGTCGACGGATAGAAACAGCTGTGCATTATGTTTCTGTCTTATGAAGTAGTGTCGTTGTTGACAATAATGAGTTCTCAATTGTGATTAACTCTAATTAAATAAACCATTATGAATTCTTTTTTCCAGAAAGATCGACAAATTAATATGTATTTATAAGTAAACCAAAATAAATTGAAACATAAAGAAAGATCTGTTATTACATTAATGATCAAATTCAACCGTCCTAAGAAAGTTCATTGTATTATACATTCTGACACCAAATTCAGTTAGGTATAATGTAGAAGAAATGTGTTTGTGTGTGCGTGCGTGTGTGTGTGTATGTGTACGTGTCTGGTAACCTTTTTGTGAGAAACAATTTACTATTTCGGCGAGGCGGATCGAGCTAATGGCTCTTTGGTATTACCACTCATTATCGAATGCAACGTACTCATCTCGGTTCTATCAACTTAATTACATGGCATCTTAGTACCACCAATGATTAATTAAAGGAGTTTTATCGATTGTTACGTTATCTTCAATAAAACTATGGAATCATGCAAGAAATTTGAATGTAAATTATTTCTAAACTGAAACTTGAAAAGTCTCGATAAGTTTAAGAAAACGAAGAAGAAAAAGAAAAAAAGAAAAAAAAAAAAAGAACAAAGAAAACATTATTATTTATTTCAAACAATTTCGAAGCTCATTCATCGTACTTTCGATTGATATTAGAACGTAAGAAAATGAAAAAAATAAAGTTAAAAGAAGGAGAGAAGATGATACAAAGA
>NC_062201.1:3537337-3572337 GCF_912470025.1 Vespa velutina
GGTGGTGGGATAGGGGGAGGAGGAAAGGGGAGAAAAATACACCTAGCTACCTCGTTCATTTTTATCCCCTAAAGCAATTTCAGCATTGTTTTAAAATAGTACTTAGCAGGGTCATTGTATTATGCATGCGCCCACGGTCTAGTGGACTGCGCCAGTGTGTAAGAACACTTGATTCCTACGTGCACGTGAGCCTTGGCTCTCCCATTGTTAAAGCTCAGGAAGAGAAGCCGTAGCGAGCGGTGGCGGCGACGGCGGTGGTGGTGATGGTGGTGGTGGTGGTGGTGGTGGTGGTGGTGGTGATGGTGGTGGTGACGGTGGCGGCAATGACGGCGGCAACGGCGACGACGACGACGACGACGACGGCAGCAGCAGTGAAGGCGACAACGACGATGGGCTATTCCTACTATACATACAAGAGAAGGCAAATCTAACGCAAGGGATTTTCTCGGGCAAGATTTTTTTTTCCTTTTCTTTTTTTTCTAATTTTTTTTTCTTTTTTTTTTTTTTTTTTTTTTTTTTTTTTTTTTTTCCTTAAACTACGACGACGATGCTTCCGTTGAAATTTTTTTGATCTCTTTGATTATTTCTCAAAGTTGCATTTGATCATAAATCATACGATCGATACAGGCTTATAGATCATTGATATACTCTAATGACGTTCCTCACGTTTCCAAGAAAGTTTATACTTCATTGATAATAATTAAAGCATATATATGTTATCTGACGTAATTGATAAAGAAAAAAAAAAAAAAAAAGAAGAAAGAAAGAAAAGGAAGAAAAAGGATATCAAGAGAGAAATAATTTGTTCAATATAAGATTCTTGAGACGATCGAGACAAGGACAACGACGGAGAAAAGAGAAGAGAAAAACGCGTCGCGGATTTCTACCCACTGGCATCGCCACAGCCCGCGTTCGGTTAAGTATGACGTGAAGTGCGATTACTATTGTCTCGAGTCTGACAGTCAAGCGTCTCGACTTCCTACCGAGTAAAGCAATATTGCATTCGAAAGAGAGAACGTACTCGCCCGGTATGACGCCCGCGGTAAGGTTCTCGAGGACCCTTCTGTAAGATAAAGGCTTGCATATACTTACTGAGTACATATACTCACGTAGGCTTTTTCCCCCTTAGTTTTCTTTTTTGTCTTTTCCCCTTTCTATTTTTTTCTCCTTTACGCGAAGCTACAATTTTGTCCGAGCGCTAATAAGATCGTCGTCGTCGTCGTTGCGCTTCAAGATAAAGAATTCAGGAATAAAAAAAAAAAAAAAAAACAAAAAAAAAAAACAAAAAAAAACAAAACAACTTATTCATCACTAAACAATTGGAATATAATCTTGTTAATCATTAAAAAGGGGGGGGGAGGAAAGGAAGGGAACGAAACAAGAAAGAGGGAAGAAATTAATAAAATAAAAAATCAATAGAGCATTGAAAGTGATATCCTAAGGAAAATATTATCTCAACGATATTCGAGGAAAAATCGGAGAATTAAATACTCTTACATCCTTTATTAGTTTTCCCTTTTGAAAAGGACAAACGATGAAAAATATATAGTAAGAAGTTAGAATGGAAACTGTAAGATTCACGGCGTGTCGAGGAAAGTAGTACGACAATTCCGAAACTACAGCATTAAGTACACGACCGGGAGGCGCGTGGCCAAAGGCGGTAGAACGGCCCTCTCGTCTTCTTTGTTCGTATTCTATCCCTTTTCGTCGTCATCCAAGCAGTCTCCCTTCCCTGCAGCAGCAGCAGCAGTAACAGCAGCAGTGGTAGCAGTAAGAGAAAGACTACATAGCCGGCCATACCTCTTTTATCTCTCTTTCTCTCACCTTCCCAACCCTCCCTCTTTCTCTCTCTCTCTCTCTCTCTCTCTCTCTTTCCACGCGACCCAAGCCTAGTGACTTTCACGAGGGTCTCATTTTCATTAAGAATTAAAGTTGAAGTCCGGCTTGAAAAACTTTTCATTCGCCTTTTCCATGCAAATGAGATCTCGCGCCATCTCTCGACGCCTCGAAACTATCTCGATTCCGGCTAATGCAGAACCACTGCGGGGACCACTGGCATCGGAAGGTAGATAGGTAGATAGGTAGGTAGCCCTTTCCTTTTAAGCCCTTTCCAGTTTCCATTTTCTTGTAGGTCCTTAATGTAGAAAACTTTTTCCAAGATCTCGGCAGCCGGTGTTGAATCATTAGCGAATCTCTTACCCTTATTCCCCCTTCCATCTTTTTCTTTCTTTTTTTTTTTTCTTTTTTTTTTACTTTTCCCCTCTTCGAGGTCGAGCATTGCCTCAAGCTTGATATTCTAATCCCAAGGTAGGACCATCTTAAAGGGAGAAATTAATTAACGTTGATTCGAATTTCTCGATATCGAATGTAATATATATATATATATATATATATATATATATATATCTGAATGTTACTCGAATGAAACTCAAAACGTCAGACTTATGATTCCACCTTTACAGTACTAACACTTTTACTTCCCTCCTCTCATCCTCCAATATCTTCCTATTTCTCTATTTCTGCGAATACTCTCTTTCTATCTATCTTTTTCTCTCCCTCTCTTTTTCGCGCGCTCTCTCTCTCTCTCACTCTCTCTTTCTCTCTCTCTCTCTCTCTCTCTCTCTCTATCTATCTTTATCTCTTTCTCGTTCACGTTCTCTGTAACATCGAATAGCTGCGATAATTAAGCGAGTGCTCTAATGAATCCCTATTCGTGCGACTAATTCGTGCGATAAACTGGATAAATAATAATCCATGATATTTCCCTTTACCTGGTTACTGGATTTTACGAGCAGACCAAGCAACTTATAAATTTTATCGATTAATAATGCAAACCAATGTCGAATATATTATTAATAATTCATTTAATCTAGAACTTACTTTATTAATTTTAAATAATAACGATTTTCGATATTTAAATAAATCCGACATTTCTACGTTGACTTTAAAAATTAGATAATGAAAATATCCTAAAGTTCTATGTTTTAATTTAGAAAGAGTATTATCGATCTTAATAACGTTTAACCAATAAAAATATTTACTCTTTTTTATATAACTATTTAAATACATATAATAATTATTTACTAACAGTTCGATCTTATTTTTCATTCGGCTAATTTTTCGGAATAGTCGTAAAAAGGTGACGCTTTAGGCTCTCCAACTGTGGTATTTTTCTGCGCGTAATTCCCGTCGTACGCGGGACGACATCATTCGTCCGGTCCATTAACCTTGAGCGGTCGCGCATATTTTTCGAAACGAATACCAAAAAACGGCAGCATCGGTTACGCACACAGTTGAGCCTTTCTCGTACGCTCCATCCGTCCGTCGAAATGAGAGAAACGCGAGCGCATTTTGTTAATTGAAATCGTTTCATCGATCGTGGATAACCTGTGGCCCTTTTATCGCTCTCCAAGAGAAGATAGAAGGAAAAAGAGAAGATAGAAAGAATAAATCGAAGAAAAGATTTATTCTTGTTTTTGAACAATAACCTTTAAAAAATTCATTGGAAATGTCATTCGTATTATTAATTAATAATCAATTTGTATAAACTTTTCTTTCATGTTACTTATAAATTACGCATTTATCGTTATAGTAAGTTAGTACAAATATTTATCACATAATCTTCTAAATGACAGAGAAATGAATCTTTTAAAATGTTTCAAATAATACGTATCTGTATAATTCATTGATAATCTCTGATATCCAACGCAAACACTAAAACCTTTTCAAGTTTTAATTAAAATATTAATAGATATAATTAGACATCGGCGAAATATGAAGAAAGTAGAAAATGAATAAAATTTGAGCTAAAATTTATATCTTTTAGGCTTCGATCTTGAAGGATGTTCACTCTGCTACGACGTAATTGCGACTTATTCATGACTCATAAAACGAAACAAGATAAACAAAACGTAAAAGAAATAGGACATAGAGGTTACATTGACAACAGATGTTTCTTCGAATGTTCCAATAACATATCATACATATACTCATCTTATATGTGATCTTAAATTTACGGTAAAAAAAAAATTATATAAACTACGTGAATGAATATCCGTGATAAAATCAAAACAAAAAAAAAAAAAAAAGAAAAAAATACAGAATGAAGCTCAGTCGTCATAGAATCTTTTACGAAACAAATGAGCTTGAAAATTTTAACATAATCATTTTAACATTAACTTGACGAATATTCCAACGTAACAGAAGAATTTCCTTAACCTTGTATAAATTAATAATTACAACTTGCCAAACCATTATTGAAATTATTATACCGATCATTTTCATATGATAATGTTGAGGAAAAAAAAAAGAATAAGAAATATAAACGTAATATGGTCGACTGACGTTTAATATACATCCGGACCATGAAAAAAAAAAAAAATATTAAAATTAGAAACCGAGTAAGTATTGTCCAACGAGATTACATTTTGATACTATAAACAAATTTTTTCGAACGTTCGAATAGTCCAGAAACTAAACTCATTCGTAAATTTTCAAAAGATCAAGTAAAAGAATAGAAAGTTCGATAGGTCAGCAAGCTCGAATTTCACTTTTGATTCGATATCTATCGTTCGCGAGGTGTCAATAAAATAACGTTCCACGCTACCCCTCCCAACCTCTGCCCCATCATGGTGTCACGAGAGATGAGATAAATATGGGTATTTGAACGCAGCAGATAATGCAAACAAACCCTCGGTGAGTTATGTTTCCCCTATATCTATATATATGTATAGCTATTTATATTGCATATATATATATATATATATATATATATATATATATATATAAAGATATATATATAAATACTATATACTATATATATATATATATATATATACTATATGTATACTATATACTATATACATTTGTCCGCAATTGCGATACGCTTCGCGTTAAATTTACTTTGAATTATCGCCCGTCGATAGTCGTGCGAGAGAACGATCTGCGTTATTACTGCTCTCTACCATTCCTTTCTTTCTCTTTCTGTTATTCTCTCTCTCTCTCTCTCTCTCTCTCTCTCTCTCTCTTTCTTTTTCTCTATAAGTCCTCGGAGGTCCATTAGGTTGACCTTGCGACTGACAACGTAAACGAGTATTTCGAATCTTTTACCGTTCGTTAGTCGGACGTAAGATGAATGTTATAGCGACTTATCTTGAGAATGATTCTAGTTAAAAACTTATTCGTTACGATTCTTTGGAGTGCCCCATTTCTTGTCCTGTTGTCCTTCTTTTATAACTGCTTCTTCTTCTTCTTCTTCTTCTTCTTCTTCTTCTTCTTCTTCTTCTTCTTCTTTTTCTTTTTCTTTCTTGTTAAGCTGGTTTATCTATGTTCACAACGATCTTCAAGAATGTTAGACATATATATATATATATATATAAGAAATCGATACTGTGGATTAAATTAATTTGTTAATGAATATAAATGTAATTAAGTGATCGAAAATATTCGAATTTGAGAATATATTAAAATAATGTGATATTGAAGATATGATAAAATTAATATAGAGAATATTATATGATCGTTAAGATAAGAATAAACTGTGTGATCCACCTTAACGATGAGACGCGTATGTCTCGTACGAACGTCGGAACTGTACTACCATATTTACTTGGAAGGACGCTTGCTGAGGTAAACATACGAAAAGTTCGTCCGGACTTTGTAAATAAACTCGTGAGTTTGGTACGAGTTTGAAATATTTTTCGACTCTCTCTCTCTCTCTCTCTCTCTCTCTCTCTCTCTCTCTTACCAGTCGATATCTCTTTTTTTTAAGTTTTTCGACGCTCGTTCATTTTCAACGTTGGATATAATATAACGATATTTTATTGACTCTCGGCGATAACCTACCGAGCAGGGAATAATTTTCAAATAATCCATTTAATAGAATAACGAGTTCGATGCGACTATATCGACTTCGAAATAAATGTTATTAACCAAAAAATTTAGATTATCGTAAAATTTTGAATTTCAATAAGATATGTCCCATGATAAAAATCATTTTAAGAAGATTAAACGAAAGAGCTTGAAAGTCCGAGAGCCTTTATCGAGAGAGATCGCAATGTTGCTTTAAGAAATGAGATAGAACATCACGAAGAAAAGAAGACGGAGATAGACGTGAGGAGATGTCGAAGAAGGAGTGGATCGAGGATAATCTTACGATCCATGATGTCAAGTGATTACAGCTATTTTGTGCCACTTGTACTTATTAGGGGTGATACGCACGGACCCCGTGCAGCCATTATGAGTGCCATCTGAATCTCGGCCTCTTGAATGCCTCCATTTACCATTAAGCACATTACTATTATCCTATCACGCGACTCCGAGCAGGCCAAAGGGACTTACGCTCGCTTCTTTGCTTTGGCCCCGGTGATGCACGAAGCCATTTGCTCAAAGTGGCCGTTCATTACTAAATTATGCCGGTTTTATAGCATTACATTAAACCTGGCATATCGCGACAGGCTTGGCACTACCTTCGAAAAAAAAACTTTGACAGAGAGATTCCTTCTCTATCTCTCTCTCTCTTTCTCTCTCTCTCTCTTCATCTCTTATTTGATATCAAAACCTTCCTCTATTTTCTTTTGTAAATGTTAGTCTAACTACCACGACACTGTTTGTTCAGCCCTTTCCCAAGCGGTAATGCGCATATAATTAATGATAATAACGCCGGTACGGGCAAGCGACAAGTAATCGGACGCTTGGCTTTTTGTTCAGCGAACGTTACCAGGCCGTAATGAACCGCCGAAGATGTCAGAACCAGTTCTCGATCTGCTTTTGGTCCGCAACAACCCTCACCAACACGACCCGCCAAGCTGTATTTGCTTCGGAAGCTAACCCGATGCGAAAGCTTTACACGCGATTTAGTTTGCTAACGAATAATCGAGCACTCATTGTACTCTTCAACTTTTCTAAACGAATTATATTACGACAATGATTTTTAATGAGATTGAAATCAAAAGAAAATTATCATACTTTTCTCATACAATTTTTCATGCAATTGAAAGATCTATAAGATTTCTATCTTGTTTATTTTAAACGAAAGAAGAAAATGATCGATACTCGGGGTAAGTGAAGAGTCGTTATTGAAAAAAAAAAAAAAAAAGAAAGAAGAAAAAAAAACATTCTAGGGGAAAAAGAGAGATAAAGCGAATAGGAAAAGGCGTGCCGATACTTTGGGCTACAAAACACGTGTCGGTAATTCTGCACAAACATACCCTATACAACTTTCATTTGCAAGATCGACGAGAGAAGCTTGATTGCAATCAGGCAAACGTGACCGAAAAATCCGCGCTGCGTTTTTTATATATACACATATATATATATATATATGTATATGTATATATCTTCGTATGTATATATCTACCCGCTGAAAAGGACCCAGTATTTTACTTCATCCTACGTTTCTAGATTTATCACGGTGTTTGTGTCTTCTATCGTTGAGCTATCTGATTTATAATACATATTTTATGTCGATCTATCGGAGAAAGCAAGCAAGAAATGAAAAATAGAAAAGAATGTGAAAAAAAAGTGAAAAAAAAAAAAAAGAAAAAAAAGAAAAAATATATAAAAAGAGAATAAAAGGAAGGAGGAGGAAGAAGAAGAGGAGTAGGAGGAGGAAGAGGAGGGGGAGGAGGAATCGACTCTAAGCACAGGAGGTACACGTATTTGTATATTGCCTGTCCACCGAAGATAACCACCAGCCTAGTCTACCAACTCTCACAGAGACTAGCTCACCAATACCAAGTTGAACCGTAGTTCACGTAGCAACCACTACCAACACGTTGCCCAGCCACAGAGTTCTAGTGCGGGGCTTTCGATGATCCGGCGGCTTTTAATAATATTTCCGATCCTTTTTTCCTCCCTTCCCTCTCTCTTTCTCTGTCCTTCTCTTCTCTTCTCTCTCTCTCTCTCTCTCTCTCTTTTTTCCCCCCGTAGCAGCTAGCCTCCACGAGTCATAGGCGATTCTCTGTGACATTTTTTGTGCACGGCCGCTAAGCCCAAAGTATTGCGCTCTTTTTGAAAGCGATTTGTGAAATATAAATAAACGACAGCGCGACGACGAAATGACTTTTCCCGTCGCCTCCTATCTTTTTTCTAACTTCTTCTTTTTATTTTGCGAAACGTTTTATCTAACGATACCAGGATGCAATTAAATTCCCCGATCTTTCTTCGATTTATATACGTACGATGATCATCTTCGTGGCTATCTAATAATGTATAAATTTTCGTTTGAACGAGTATATCGTACAACGCGAACTATCAGTTTACGCGTTCAACATTTAACTTTTACACCGCATGAAACGATAATTTTATATCGCTAATATCCCAAGCTCGATATGACGTCCCCATCGATCTTGCGTATATAATGTAAACGTTTTGCTGGATATTAAGCCAAATATGATCTCTCGCGGGCGAATGAATTATTGAATTACCAGGGAAATAATTAAATTCCAACGTAATATCGTGGCCGCGCGTGTACACAGTGCAAGTACATCGAAAGTGACCGAGTTAATAGGCCGACGTGAAAGTTTGTGCGCGTGCGCCCATGAGCGCCTTCAAATGAGCCGTAAAAAGCTTTTCGATTTACGCGAACGATCGCCGAGGTATACTCTTCGATTTTCCCGCCGTATGAAATACGCGACTTTCTGTCTTGTATACCAACTTTTACAATTTTTTACTTAATCTTCTGTAGCCCCATTTTTTTTCATCTCCAAAAAGGATGATATAATGTGAAACTTATAATATAGCTTTACTCTGTAGACCGAGTAAAATCATTTATACTTAGTAACATAATTTGTGTGACTTCGAAATTGATGTTTCGTTAAAATCGTCTTTTTAAAGAAGAAAAGAGAGAGAGAGAGAGAGAGAGAGAGAGGGAGAGAGAGAGAGAATAATAAAAAAAAGGAAGAGGAAAAAAATGATAAAGATGAAATAAAATATTAAATAAGATGGAGAGGAAAGAGAGGGAAGAAAAAAGAAATGAAAAAGCGAAAGAAATAAAGAACGTAATAATTTGGAGAACAGTCTTCGTATCAAACAAAAACCTATAGAGACTATTCTTAAACGATAAAGTACGTAGAGGGAATAGTAACTTTTGAAAAGTTTTTGTATTCTTTTTCTCGTGGACGAGTGTTCCCTATATCGTTCTTCGTGTCTGTCCACAGTCAGCTTCGCGTACATCCGAGAGAAGAGAGGATAACTCGATAATCCGAGGAACATTTTTATTCCGCGCTCGGATTTAATAAACCGATAAAATAGATTCTATTATTTGCGATCGTCCGGAGCGCACCGAGAGAGCGCGAGCGCATACACATGTACAGACACGTATACACATACATATCCATACAAAGATATATGCACTCACATACACGCGCGCGCACACACACACACACACATATATATATACATATATATATATATATGTATACGCATACATACGAAACCCTCTCCTGCTCGTTTGTGGAGGAGTTTCTAACTTCGTGAAACGCGGCGCATTTGACGAATAATCTTTTACAAGTATTATCCCTAAAACTAATCTATTCTTTATCACACTTTAATATCTTAAGATTTCGTATTGTAAGAAATTCAAAATTAATATCACGATAATTATTATTCCTATAGCTAATAAAACTCAAAGTTACGGAAATGATTCTTCTTCCTTTTCTTTTCTTTTCCGTTTTTTTTTTTTTTTTTTTTTTTTTTTTTTCTTTATTTTATTTAGTCAGGCCATATACGAATAGGTTTCCATAAAGCACATCGTCGAAGCCATCCATCCGAAAAGTCGTGTCACAGTTTTTATTCAAAACCCATCGGACGAAAGAGCAAGAGAGAGAAAAGAGAGTATGGAAGGAGATAGACAGAGAAGGAGAGAGAGAGAGAGAGAGAGAGAGAGAGCGAGAGGGAGAGAGATAGCAAGGCAAACCTCAAAAACTCGGTACGACCCAACCGGACGCTTCATTATCCCGAAAACTGCGGAAAGGCGTACATATGATCGCTTTATTCGCATACAAAGTGAGTGGCCGCGTTCTTATGGTTATTTATCGGGCCGTCGACCCTCGAAGAGAGCCACGTTGAACGGGGAGGGTGAAAAAAGGCTGGCCCTCGTGGTGGAAGCGGCCGGCCGACAAAGGAAACAAAAAGAGAAAGATAGAGAGAGAGAGAGAGAGAGAGAGAGAGAGAGAAGAATCGAAAAAAATGAAAAAGGAATTCGCATATGTGGCGATGGCGGTGGAAGAGGAGAGTTCGTGGTGGTGGTGGTGGTGGTGATGGTGGTGATGGTGGGACGAGCGTTGCCATTTCTGATTGAATCCAGGCTCGAAGCTTATATTTTGTCATCCATTGGCGCCGTCGACGGGTGAGAGTGCAAGCTAAAAGAGAGGAAACGATGACGAGCGAGAGAAAGAGAGAAGAAAAGAGAAAAAGAGGAAGAGGGTGGACGACGCGTCGGTGTTACGAGGGCGGTGGTGCCGAAACAGGAGAATTTCCAGAGGCTAAAGAGAGAAAGAAAAAGAGAAAGAGAGAGATAGAGAGAGAGAGAGAGAGAGAGAGAAAGAAAAAGAGAGGAAGAGTTCTGGACGCGTTTCGCGGCCGCGTGGCGAGGGTGCAAGCGGAGTATGGTTGGGAGCGGAGACGAGAGGGGGTTGTTTGCCAACGAGAATTTTAAAATCACGAATTTTTAAAAAGCATCCCGCGGCCAGATTCTCTCCGCTAACGCAGTTACGTAGACCTCGATGCGAATACGTATGCCGTTCCCGCGTTTCTATCTCTCTTTCTCTTTCTCTCTCTCTCTCTCTCTCTCTCTCTCTCTCTCTCCCTTTCTCTCTCTCTCTCTCTTTTTCTCTCTCTCAATGTTTCGCATTTATCTGGCGTATCTGTAAATGCAAGTTCGCGGATTCGGCCAAAGTCGGCCATTCGGTCTTTCTCCAAGTGAATTCCGTCGATTTTCATTGAGCTTTACAATGAATCTCTTCTTTAACTTAAACGATTTTCGAATATCTTTTATTACAAATCAATCGAAAGTTTTGTCTTTTTTGTTTCGTTTTCCTCTTTTTTTTTCTTCTTTCCCTTTTTTCCCTATTTTCTTTTTTTGTTATTGTTCATTTACCTTTTTTCTTTTTCTTCCTTTTTTTCTTTTTTTTTTTTTTTTTTTTTTTTGGTTACAAGCATCTTACATATTTCATTATAATTTTCTTTTTCTTTTTTTGAAATCTGGGGGGGAGAGGGTGGGAAATAAACGTTCGCGTTAAATCGTTCATTATATCGCACAAATCCGATTTTACGAACAATATATATCCATAGAAAGTGAGAAAGGGAGAACGAGAGAGAGAGAGAGAGAGGGAGAGAGAGACGGAGAGAGGAAGATATAGAGAAAAGAGAGCTCGCGGTTTCGTTCGTTACATTCGCACGTAGAGAGCCGCTCATTGTCGTACTTAAATCGTTACGCACGCGACGAGTCCGTGAAAACTTTTATCCCGCCTACGGTTGCGTCGGCTTAATGACATTGTACGTTAAATCTAACGGCGTAGCTTTATCGTATAGTTTTTCATAGCACGACGGTTTAACGTCAAAAGGTTGTTTCTCTATATTCGCAAAAATAATTACTGTTTACCGAGTAATTATGGCGTACCAGTGTAAAAGCAGAGACACAGAAAGAGAACGAGATAGAGATAGAAAGAGAGAGAGAGAGAGAGGGAGAGAGAGGGAGAGGGAGAGAGAGAGAGAGAGAGTGAGAGTGAGAGTGAGAGGAAGGGAGAGAGGGAGGGAGGAAGGGAAAACGAGCGAGAGAGATGGAAAGAGAAGTCAAGCGGATATTTAGCAACAGGCGCTTCATGCGAAAATACGCTTTTCGCGGAGCTTCCACTTTATTCGCGAGACAACTCTATTTTTTATTCGCAAATAAATGTGTACTCCCCTCTTCCGTTCCTCTTTCACCCCTTCCCGACCCTTTCCACGTTTCGTGGCTGCCTCGGTCGCCTCTAAAAATAATATTTAACGTACACGTAATGTGGACCCTGCGGGACAGGAGGTATATTTTGACAACGTTGGTGCCTGCCTCCCTCGCCCCCCCCCCTTCTCCCTCTCCCCCCTCGACGACGACTGCAATGTTTTTGTTCCCTTCTAGCAACACGAACTCGCGGACGCTCACTCGTATTCGTTCGTTCGCGCAAGTATTCAACTTCGCGAGAAGGAGATGATTAAAAAACGCGACTGTCTCACTATTTACGTTTTCCTAACCATTGCTGAATCTTTCGAGAACGGAAGGGGATGAAAAATTCATACCGATGTCGATATAAGTCGAGTTTGAGATTTATCTCAAGAGAAATATGATATTAACGAAATATTTTTGTTTGGTTAGATTTATACAATTTAGATAGAATTTTATATGTTCATCGATTTATTATACTTTATAATTTATTCCAATATGAAAGGGGAAAAAGGTATGAGTTGTGGGGGATTAAGAAGGTAGATCTCTCTCCGTTCTCGCGGAGTGGTAGGGGGCTCGCTCGGAGAAATTCATTCATACGTTCCTACATAATTCGATATACATAGATGCGCATAAAATGAACACCGAGGGGTAAGAAAGATAGTGAAATCGAACGGAGTCCCATGTACGTATGTGCATGCATGTATTCCTGCATAAGTATAGGCTCGATCGCGTACCACAGTATTCCATCGACTGGTTGGATTCAAAAATGTAGGAACGAGGAAGAGGAAATGGGAAGAGAGGGAGGAGGAAGAGGTAAAGGAAAAAGGGGGAATTCTCGTATAAAAATATCCCATAAAAGATACTTTGAATTTTATATTTTCTCGAAACGGTCAACATTTAAATGAGATGGCCAAGCTATCGATCGATCGACTCGAAACTGCCTTCGCAGTCTTCTCCTTTGACCGAATATCGAAGAGATGAAATCTTATCAAGAGGGTAACTCGAAAATGAGATGCCCGCGAATTGTGCGAAGGGTGATCCGCGAAGTGAACATTCATGAATATTGTCCCTTAAAATGTTCAACATTGTACTCTCTCTTTCGAAAAACATTCGTCGAAGAGTTTAAGAATCAAATACCCTAAACCTTGAATAAACATTTTTCGATTGTTCCTTCGTAATACTCTTTCATTGGGATATTTCAATCGACGATTGATCGTAAATAATCAATTAACATTACGATAGATTCTCACGAGACATATAATTTTCTTGATTTTTTTACACGAAAATAAAGACTCGATACGCATCGAAATATATCGAACTTTTTTTTCGATAATCAATGATATGTCCGCCATTCCGTCCTTTTATTCGTCTCAGCTTTGAATATGTTTTTCGAAGGACCAACATATGAGTGTGCATGATCGAGAAACATCATACGCGTCATTCATTCCGGCCTTTAAAGCACGTATCACCTCTCTCGTCCCTACCTCTGTCCAACCATTTTCAGCCCCCCGTTTTCATCTCTATCGTTAGGGACATTGATAATATTTGAAAAAGATACATTTCCATAGTATCCCGAGTATACGTAAGAGTATACATATCGTATTTGTAATAAAACGAAGATAACGAAAATATCTATTTGTTAATAATCTCGTCTGCTATAGGATACGAATCTCATCATTCGTAATATCGAAACAAAGGGATAAAAAAGAAAGAATATTATTGTCCTAGATTTTTCAAAAACGCGTTTACATATTCAATCTTGTAAAAGACGAATGTGAAGATTAAACGAGATTAAAAAAAAAAGAAAAAAAAAAAAAAAAAGAGGAAAAAAAGAAAGAAAAGGATAAAAGATAAAAGTGACAATAAGAAAGTACGAAATGACTAAAACGAAAACGAAAGAAAGAGGGGAAAGAGGTAGAGATGGATAAAGGAGACACGGTCGAGGGAGCAAGGACGAAAGCCGTGGAGGAAAAGGGTCGGCGCTTTTCCAATAATCTCCGCAGCAAAACGCGATTTATACGAAACGGTAAACTTAATAACGCAATTTCGCGGAGGACACGCGGCGCTGTCGGCATCGAGCAATTTAAATAAACAAATTATAAATATTCGCCCGCGCAAAACCACCTCAGCATGAATAATCATTACGTCGTAGAGAGATAGGAGGCAAGGCACTGGGCCGATTCGATTGATTAAATTTTTAATAATTCATTTGCATTCGACCGCGCGCATACCACCGTTCCACCCCCTGTGTCCCTATACCCCTTCACCCCTTTCCTCCTATCACCACCAACTTCTCTTCCTCCTTCTCCTCCTCCGATTCGCCACGCTTCTCCGTGGACTTCGTTCTCTCTCTCTCTCTCTCTCTCTCTCTCTCTCTCTCTCTGTCTCTCTCTCACTCACTCTCTCCCTCTACCTCTACCTCTCCCTCTACCTCACGATCTCTTTCTCTCTTTCTCTACGCCGCGTGTACCTCCTCTGCCTCTTTAATATATTTTTAAATTACATTTTTAATTAACGCCATAAATGAATTATCGATTGTTTCGCTCTTAACCGTGGCTGGAAGCGCTGGGTTTATTACTAATGCGACCCGAACGAGTTCTCTCGTTGCATCGAAACAAATTTCCGGAGAGAATCGAAGAAATACGCGGTAAGTTTTTTCCTTCGAAAGTCCGATCCGTGAGGATCAATTTTTATCGTGATACCGGAACGATTGGAGTATAAGGTTGTTCGGTCTAAGTACCGTTCACCGATCAGGCTCTATTAGACTATGACTTTTCAAGCGAGTATGTCAAGATTTTTAGATACCTTCGCGACGAGAAGGAAAGGCTAGGTTTGGCTTTCCCTAGTCTGGATAACGAGCAAAGTTACACTTAGTTAACGCTACTCAGTTGATTACCTTTCCAATCGACACGATGTTTGCAATCAGCCAGGTTTGATTAGGTTGGTTACAGTCTCTCGAACTCTGCGTGCACGTCCAAACGTATAAAACTTCCCTTTTTCCACGGGAACTTTCGCGTAAATAGGGAGAGAACATTCCACGGCTGGGATCGTATAAAATTGGAAATAATCAAATAGGTTTAACGGCATCTTGTTTTACTCGTTGAATCGTAGGAAGGATTTGCGGACAGTTCCTTCTAAATAATTTATTAGCTTCATCGACCGTGTAACTATTGCACAAAGTTTCGATAAAACCTAAATTTTTATTTTAGTTTCTTTATTGAACTTAAAAAAGAGTATTTACCTCTACTCTCAAGCGTGTCCATAATTAATCAAAATAATGACGAAAGTCTCGATCATCGTAAAGTGCTTTTTGCATGATTACCGACACGAAAAATGATTGTGCAACGATTTTTTAATGGCTAAAGGTAGAATATATGCATCGTATCGATTTACGAACGAATTTTCATACACCTGACTTCCACGTACTACATGCGTTTTACGGATTGATATCACTCCTATTAATGTACATCTTTCACAATATCAACACAGTTTTCATCGGACGCATACACAATCTGGCGCGGCCAAATTTGGCAAATATTTTAATACCGTTTCATCGATCTGAATTATTACACGACACCGGCATTCGTCGAAGTCGATTTAAGGCACTGAAAGATTCATTCGATATCACGCGACGGTACTGTTTCGATCTGTTCGTCTACGAGTTAGAACGATCTACCATTACGAAGAATTTATTTAATATTGTCCTAAAAGTTGAGTTATTTTGAGTGATCACAAACAAAGGTGATCTTCGAAATATTATACTTTTTGCTAAAGGATGAAATTACTTTTAAGTAGATTTGAGTATCAAGTAGAAAAAGATGACAATCATAAAATTAAACATTAATTTAAGGTGCATGCAAGCAAACAAATATTTTCTATATAAGGAAAGGAGATTTCTTCGTTCGTGAATTGAAACGAAATCATCGACGTATGAACACGTGCACACACACATACACACATACACAGATATACATACATATATATATATATATATATATATATATATAATATGTATATATATGTATATATGTACTAAAAGGTTATCGCGTGCGAATAGGGAGAACGTAGGATCGAAATCCGAATCTCATAACTTCCGGTCCGACGGCGGTCGACTCAATATTCAAGATGACCATCGGACGGGTCGGATGTGACGTCATGCTTCGTCGCCGCCTCAAGCCATATTAGATCGAGGAGTTTCATATTGCTTCACAGTGAACTCGAGATCTCGTCGACTAGGAGTTTATCTATGGTTCAGCTCGTCTCGTAATAATGTTCATTGGAGACGAGAATCGTCACTGGCTACCACCGTCGTCTTCTTCCTCATCGTCCTCGTCGTCCTCGTCGTCCTCGTCGTCATCGTCCTTGTCATCCTACTGGACACTACGACCATCCACCTACCTACCTACCTACCTACCTACCTACCTACCTACCTTATTCTTCCTTCCTTCCTTCCTCTATCTTCCTTCACTATCCATCTCAGATAGTGGAGGACTACCTTCGTCGTCCTTTCGTGTTCAGAACGTAGACATTAATGACATCGATTGTGAAGAAGTTCCTCGTCCCAAACCTACAAACAGTAAGACCCTTCGATTCTCTTTGCTCTGATTTTACTCTTCTGTTTTCGGATCACAATGGTTCCTTTCGATAAACAACTCTGCGATGCTACGGACACATCGATTTTGCCAACCAAGAAGAATGGATTTATAAGCGTAGACATTGATAGAAACGAGAAGGGCGATCTTCAATCGAACTATGTCGGAAGATCGTGTAAATATTTTCAGTGACCACATGAATGTTTCCACGCCTGTCTACCCTGTAAGTAGATTCACTTTATTTCGCTCTGACAAATATATCGTATCATTCGTTGTAATTTATTTAAGGATAAAATCTCATGTCAAACTGAATAACCTTTTTTTTTCTTTCTTTTTTTTTTTTCCTTTTTTTTTGTCTTTTTTTCTTTTTTTCTTTTATTAAAAATAATCATTAAAATACATATAATAGCAATCGAGTTGTACCATTTCTAATACAATAATTTTATTTATGCGTTTAATTATCCGTCATGAAGTTTAAACGTTGCAATTATTCTTACAGAATTGATTCGATCTATTTTATTTTTGAAAAAGATGATTTATCATTGAGAAATATCACCTTTTAATAGATTAATGTGACTTTGAAAAAAGATACTTTTGTAGCCATTCGCGTTAATCCGAGCATTCGTAAAAGTACTTAACTTCAATCGACGTTTCAACGATCTCCCCTTTCAAAGGTAGATACGAGTAAAGAACGAACGAGCAGCTTCGAACACGGGTCGGTACTTCGGTGCAGGCGCACCGAAGAAAACTGACCTGCCTCGAAAGTGGCCCCAGGCGACAGTTTTTTGTCCGCATTCCGGGCAAGGCCGCAAGCGTGGCCTCAAGCCGATTCCAAGAATCTATCTAGGTCACTGGCACGGCGTTTCTACGAAGTATTCCAAAGAAATTCGTTAAAGTTACTTCTTTGAACGGTGCAACATTCCTATCTTTTCCCTCGTCGATGTCGGTATATTATATTTAATATATTCAAAAATGATAAAAAAGAAAGGTACGTTCTCTTTGATAGAATCGTCAAGAAAAAACAAGAAATATTTTCCATCCTATTTTATTACGTTCACAAAGCTCTTTTAATCAATTTTCTTATTAAGATTTCAACATATATATATATATATATATATATTTTTTTTTTTTTATTTTCAAGATAAGTGTTAGTTGTGATAAGTACTTCATTGACTCTTACGATTCTATTATATATATATATATATATATATATATATATATATATATATATATATATCAAAAATAATATAGCGTGACAAACATGTTGTAAGAAACATGAAAGTGTTTAAAGAAAAAAAAGAGAAAAACAGAATAGAATCTGTATCCAAAGATAAGATCGACAAAAAAAAAAAGAAAAAGAAGAAGAAGAAGGTCAAGGGTCGAATCTTAAAATTATTAATATTCTTAGAGCCTAAAGACGAATGAAGAACTAAGAATGGTCGTACGTAGCGACGTAGATGTAGCAATCGTTAGCTACGAGCCGTCGGGCCGTCGTCGTTTTGAAATTCCTTTGGAGTTTTACGGTGCGCGCCGTTCGGCCGTTCGCTCGCGAGTTGTTCGTCGAACGAACGGATGGACAGACGGGCGGCAGTGCGCACCCGAAAAAAAAATCATTTGCACGGTAATTCGAAGCCTGGATTTCAGTCGATAAAAGGATGCACACACGCCGCGGCGCATACAGAGGGAAGAAACAAATGAACAAATTCGCGTTTCAGAATAATGCCCGGCAATCCCATCTACCCGCCTCTCTACTATCCCTCCCCCCCTCTTCAGTCCTCTCACCGTCCTCTCTAACTCTCTCTCTCTCCCTCTCTTTCTCTCTTTCTAACGCGTACACTTCGTACTCGGTGGCCGCAAGCCCCTCGCCGTCCGAGCGAGCCGTCTATCTCTATCTCTCTTGCATTCCCACTCGTTCGACGTCTCTCTCCCTTTCTCTCTCTCTGGTCCTCAATCTCCGTCTCACTCGCACCCGCGACTCGATGCGCGACCGTAGCTATTCCCCGCCTGCACCACCGCACAGAGCCGCGCAACTCCACAACCCTACTTTTTTCATTCCGTCCTATCAATTGATCAGGTTTTAAATTTCCGCGTCCATCCGAGCCGCGCCTGCTCCTCCACCACCTTCTACGTCTCCTCCTCCACCTCCTCCTCCACCTCCTCCTCCACCTCCTCCTCCTCCTCGTCTCACCATCGCCTCCACCCAAACCACCCACCTACCCACCGATCAACCTCTCTTCTTCCGCCTCGTGCGTCTCTCGTCGTCCATGCACCTCCACCAGCACCACCATCACCATCACTATCACCAACACTACTACGACCACCACCACCAACACCACCATCACCTAGCAATCGTATCGCCCGATCTTCGCTCTCTCTCTCTCTCTCTCTCTCTCTCTTTCTCTCTCTCTTTCTCTATTTCTCTCTTTCTCTCGCTCTCTCTCTCTCTCTCTCTCTCTCTCTCACTTGCTCCGGCACGCTCTCTTACTCTCTGTTTAATTAAAGGGACACATTAAATTATTTTTTCAATTGAACCCTCCATTGTTACTCGCAGACTGCTGATTCTATCCAATCGTTCTCTTTTCTACCCCCTTTTACCGCTCGCTACTCCAACCTCCCCCTCCCCTCCCCCCGTTCGATGCTGCGAATTCTTTTTCCTCCTTTTTTTTCCGTTAGCGTTAGAAGCTTTGTCCGGCTACGCCTGCGCCCTTGTGTACGACTCGTACGCGAGAGCGTAAATATTCCCGGCGACCAACGGTGCCCGAATTGATGGTGGGTGGCTTTTTCGGGGGGTGGCTCGACTAGGAGTCCACGAGGGGTGCCGAGACAAAAGGGGAGCGATTTTCTATTAATTGGGAAATAGCAAAATGCGCGGACTATCGAGCACCTTGATGGCCACGGCCGGTGGCGTGCGTCGAAAGAGTAGGAGGAACGGACCCTCCCTCCTACAACCCCTTTCGTACTCCTCCTAGTGGGTTGGAGGGTACTGGGTGTGGCGACAATTTTTTCGACGACGGGATTTCGTTACTCGTTCGTACTCGTTAAACGAATTCGACGGCTTTCGCGAAATTGGGAATGAGAGGGCCCTGCCGGTACCGTCGAGATATTTCGCTTACTTTTTTTTTACCCTATTTTTTTACCTATACCGAAGAGTAACTACAATCGACGATTCCGTTTAAAGATCTTTGGAACAAGAAATAGGTCGATTTGTTACGAATCAAATTCAAATGATAACTATATCTTCCAAAATAAATCTTAATTTATTATTGTCATTTGTTTTATATTACTTATCTATAATGAAATATTCTATATAGAAAGAAAAATTTGTTGTTAAGAAAGTAGAGACGTATCGACGATAAACGCTTATATCGTATTATATGCTTGATTATTCTTTAGGGAAGTTTCTCCGTTATCTATGATCTACGTAAAGGTACGGCTTATCTCTAGGACGAGTCCTCGTATCAGGACACGACGTTTGTCATCTACACGATAAAGCCACGATTCTCGATTACTGACTGTCAATTACGATGTTAATTGATTCCATTTGATTTTCCAACCCTTCCTTCATGGACGCTTATTGAACATCATAAACTTGTCTTTGTTCGCGTCAATGTGTGGATATCATTATCAAACGCTGGTCTTTGACGTGGAAAAGAGCGGATTGCCGGTTCCTCCGACAATGGGAGTCGAAAGAGGGAAGAGGAAAAGGGAAGATGAGACAAGAGACGAATAGAGAAGAGACACGGAAGACCGGTAGCGTCGGCTACTCGATACGCAAAGCGAAGTAATTAACGCGTTCCGATATTGTTTAGACGTTCGTATTTTAATCATCGGATTTCATTGCCAAGCCACGTGGTATCGTTGAAAACATTTTCGTAGGAAACGTCCACGATTTCTCCTATTTCGTTTCGCATAAAGTTATATTTATTTCAAAAATCTAATGAACGACGTCGATGCGTTAAATTAACGCATAGAAACGAGTTCATTTTCTCGTTTTTCTTTTGACGATTCGTTGTCGAACCTTTCCCGAAAATGTAGATACAATGAATAATATATGTATACATATATGTATACCTATATATATATATATATATATATATATATATATATATATATATATATATATATATATATATACCTCTTTTATGGGAAATTCGTTATTAATAAATAATGATAATATGCATCATTTCCGTATGATATCTGTGATGTTAAATGATTAAACATCTCGTCGATACTTCCTCTACTCTCCATCAAAAATAATAGATAAACAATATAAGCTTCTGCTTTTATACAACACCAGTGATTTATAGAATGCAGAAAAAATTTTTACGATATGAATCTATAATTTCTCATCTATACGTAATCATTAGAAAATTATTTAATCCTCGTTTCTTCGATTGATAAATAAAGACAAGTTATTTACGAAATTTTACATCGACAGCGAACGATAGTCGATCAATTTTAATTTTTTAAGGTATACAAAATTTTTCTTTTAATCCAATTAGTCATTATTAAAATTATATTATTATTATGAAATGTTTTTTTTTTTTATGTTGAGAAAGATTAAAGAAAGAATTAATTTTCAAGAAAATTTACTTGATGATCTAACGAATATGTAAGATAAATCTTATGAGTTTATAAAATTTTTATAAAATTCATTCTATTATAACGATATAATCTGAGTGCATAGATGAAAAGAGGACATTTTTCCCGTTAAAATGATATTTGTTTCATATTTCTACGACTTTCGGTTGCCGAGATATCGCCTCTGAAAGATTTCATTCATTTCCGTATTACTACGTACGTAGTACTACTGATAGTACTACGATAGTACTATTATATAAAAACTACTACGGCCATTAAAGTTCAATGAATTCCAGGAATTTATGTAGGTCACTACGTTTTTCCAAGAAATTATGTAGGTCAGTGGGCCATCGTAAATATAATTATTTGCATTGTTATATCTTCGGATCTAAAAGTCGTAGAGACATGAAACAAATATCGTTGCAAAGGGCATTTTTTTCACTATTTTATCATCCTATTGTTATAAACAATTTATTATAAATAATTTGTTATAAACAATTTGTTATAAACAATTTTGTCAATACATTTTTTTATAATTTGACATAAAATGGATCTGCATAGGTATATATATATATATATACACATATAAACAAATTATTTAACAATTTGTTATAAACAATTTGTTATAAACAATTTCGAAGAGTAATTTTTTATATATTGATATTAAATAATCTTTATAGGTATACATGCATACATACATATATGTATGTGTATATAATAATTTATTATAAACAATTTGTTATAAATAATTTCGTCGAAGAAATGTTTTATAAATTGGCACCAAATGATTCACATAAGTATACATATACATGTATATATATGTATATATATATATGTATATATTTAATAATATTTTATAAACAATTTGTTATAAACAATTTTTTATAAACAATTTTTTATAAACAGCGTATTATAAACAATTTTGATAATGATTTTTTTATAAATTAACATTAAAATCTATATACGTAAGGATATATGAAAATAAAGTTATTTTTTTACAATTTGTTATAAATGTTTATAAACAATTTTTCATAAAGCAACGATAAATGATCCATTTTGATTTTTCGTAGATACATTATTCCGTTTATGTGAGTACAGTAAAGAGTAAAATAAGAATGTTAACATGAATCGAGAATGACATTTCAATTTTATAGTTTGGTCGACTACTTAGTATTTTTTAATCGATATTAACCTAATGCATTCGATTAAAGTCGAATAAAGGATAACTTTCCACTTTCAGCAATCTCTTTCCTTTCGACCCTTTGCAACGTCAACTTACATACAAAAACGAATCCTTCTCTTTCTTCTTCCTTCTTCTTTTAAATTTTTGTTTCTTTTTTTTTTCTTTCTTTTCTTTTCTTTTCTCTATCGAACGAACATCTCGTCCAAGACAAAACTCGTGTCCCTCTCGCGAAATGGGTTGTCCTGTACGTCAAGAAAAATTGAAAGCGAACTTTCGGCGCCTACTATCTTCCACCCTGTAGATTGGACATTTCCATTAAGGATCACGGTAATCAGGAGCTTGGCCATTGTCCAAGATGGGAGACGACTCGGCAAAAGAAGAGTATAAGAGGGTGAACGGAGGATGAAGAAGGAGAAGAGTTTTGGATGATTCCGGGTTGGGAAGGTCGAATCTGCTTAAGCCATCCCTCTCTTTTTATCTCTCTGTCTTTCTTTCCCTCTTTATACCCTAAAGGCAAAGGAGAGAAGAGAAGAGAAGAGAAGAGAAGAGAAGAGAAAAGAGGGAAGGGAAGAGAAGGTTGGCTCTGAAGCGGCGAGTCGTGCTTGGCTACATCGGTAATTCGGGAAAGCTAATTAAAACTTAACTCTCGCAGGTAAAGGAGCACGGCGCATCTCTTCTACTCGTTTCTCTTCTTTTTATCTCTTCTTCTTCTTCTTCTTTTTCTTCTTCTTCTTCTTCTTCTTCTTCTTCTTCTTCTTCTTCTACTTCTTCCTCCTCCTCTTCTTCTTCTTCTTCTCTTCCTTTATTTTTATTCTTTCTTTTAGTTTCTTTTCCATCTGAACGAAGCAGAATCTTACTCCGGTAACCGAGACAACCACCGAGGAGTTAACTGAGGTGAAAACCAAGCCCGAAGAGCGAGAGAACCAGCTCATTACATCTCTCGACCCTTCTGATCCTTTTCCGCTATTTTTACCATCCCAGTTGGCCGTCGCCTCGGTCCCTCTTCGATTGTCTTCGCGATAGCAAATATTTTCTCTCCCTATCTTCTTTCTTTCTCTCTTTCTCTCTTTCTCTCTCTCTCTCCCTCTCTCTCTCTCTCTCCCTCCCTTTCTCTTTCTCATTCTCTTGCATTTTACCGTATCTCGCATATTCGAAATTGAATTAATTGCGAGACGATCTTTCCGACTTTTCGTTCCTTCCTTTCCTTTCTGAATTCTAGATATCTTCAAACATCTTCCTTCGAGTTAATAAGATAGAATTTCTCCCTCGTAATCGCAACAAGCTGCGGATAAAGTGATACTCTCTCATTCCCCGTTCTTTCTTCTTCGAAACTTTCTAAAATTGAACAGTTAGATTTCTCGAATGAAATTAATAACATTATGTCTTTACTATCGTAATATTAATATTGAAACAAATAGCCATTTATTTACAGAGAACGAAACGATAAAAGTGAGAATAAGAAAAATAACGTAAAAGGAGGTGGAGAGAGACATGATTTTTGTACATTTTGTTAGTTATCAAAATCTGCCTTACTCCATTACAGCTCTTTCCATTCCTCTGGCTGATGGAATTAGCAAGGTCGACGAGGAAGAAAAAGAAAATGAAGAGAAAAGAGAAAAAAAAGGGGACAACGATATGCATCGTTCGCGGTATCCGTCCGATCTGCGGTATCCGCATGGAAAGCGATTCATCAAAAGCTTTTCCCGCTTTCCCTCCGCTTTGGCGGCCGGATAACGAAATATTACGCAGCACCTTTCGTGAGAAGCATGGCTCTCTCGCTTACCTACCTATGTATATAACGATCCTTTTCTCTTATACGCTTCGTACACGTGCATATACATACAAATACATACGCACACATACATATGCGCATACACACATACGCACACATACATATACATGCATACTATATATATGCGCGTAAATACGATACGAACACAAGTGAGCTGCGTAAAATCACACGCGTGTCCACCTTCTAAGCGGATACGCGGAAAACGAAGTGCGGCCTCGTAGATGGATAAACGTTAAAACGTCAGTAACTCACGATCGTGCGCTTGCACCCTCTTTTCTCTTCTCTTCTCTTCTCTTCTCTTCTTCTTCTCTTTCTCTCTCTCTCTCTCTCTCTCTCTCTCTCTCTCTCTCTCTTTCGATCCTGCTCGGTCCAGCCCTAGTCCCTCTCACTCTTTACATCCTCGTGTTTTGGTTTTCTTTTTTCTTCTTTTCCTTTTTTCCTTTTCTCTTCTTTTTTCTTTTTTTTTTTTTTTTTTAAACTCTACCTCTCCGAAACGAGAAACAGGAGAAAGACAGAGACAGAGACTAAACGAGAGAAAGGGAAAGAGAACGAGAGAGGCTTTGTGCGCGATGGTATATGCATTGTGTACATCCTGCAGGATGTACATCTAGATCAATAGCATTGGAAATTATCCAAACAAATTATCGATAGAGCGAAAAAAGCCGAGCCCCGACCGACCGAACGAACCGTACGAGGCGCTACATCACGCATAGACGGTTGGTGCGAGTGGACGAGAGAGAAAGAGAGAGAGAGAGAGAGAGTGTGAGGGAGAGAGAGAGAGAGAGAGAGAGAGAGAGAGAAAGAGAAGGGTGGATATAACGGGAGCGCGCGATCGAAAGAGAGAACGATAGAGAGAGAGAGAGAGAGAGAGAGAGAGAGAAAGAAAGAGCGAGAGCGAGAGAGTGCATATGAGAGGAAGAGAGACGGAGAGGAGCGTATTAAAAAATAAAAAATTGCCGTACATTTTTCAGGCATTAACGTGTGCGTGGGTGGGTCGGGGTCGTTGCTGGGCGAAATAGGAGGAGGAGGAGGAGGAGTGGTAGAGAACTGGAAAGAGAGAGAAATAGAGAGAGAGAGAGAGAAAGAGAGACGATTTGGTGGACAAGGGGAAGGGCTTTTCGCGGGAGAGGAGAACAGAGAAAGAGAGAAAAAAAAAGAGAGAGAGAGAGAGAGAGAGAGAGCAGAACTCTGGTGTCCAGCCCCTGGTTACCACGTACCAAGCCAGAGAGAAGGGTGGTTACGGGGTCGGGGGAGGAATGGACACCTCTACGTACATGTCTCCTCCCGATTGGCCTGCCATAACCACCGCCAACCATCCCCCTTAACACCCTCTTCGTCGTAGTCCAGGCATCTCGCGAAGCCAATTCGCCGGGTGCATGTTTAGGACAATTTTTCAAAATTAACTAATGTACGATAGGACTGCCTAGTCTTGGTACGCACTTTCGTTTTGAATGTCACGAGAAAAATTCTGTGATGTCGGTTTCTTCGATTAAATATTTGACGACTATAACTTTTATCTTTGCAAGATAAAATCCTTAGGTATCTTTCATATGAAATTATCAAATACTGTCGTGCGATCGTGTTTGTTCGAAAGAAAAATATTTTTAATTCGAATCGAAGCTTCTGTACTCTTTCTCTATGAAAGTTAAATGTTATATGAAAAAAAAAAAAAAAAAAAAAAAAAAAGAAAAAAAAACAGTACAAAAGGAAAAAAGAAGAAAAATATTGTTGAACATACATCCACGACCTAGATTATTCGAATAAAGAAGAAAGTTCTCTATCAAGCATAAAGATGAAAGATAGGAAAAAAATGTCGAGGGTTTGTATCGCAGAGAATGTCGTTCGTGGTCCTCGCTTTTCGTCGCGTTTGGCGGCTGGCGTAAAAATTACGTCGACTAGAGTTTATTTGTCCGGAAATGGCGGTGCCCCGGGGGTGGTGCTTGCACGGTTATAGGTGCGGGGTAGAAAAAAAGGGGACTGGCGTAGATGGTGGAGAGGAGGGTGGAGACAGGGGGAATGAGAGAGAGAGAAAGAGAGAGAGAGAGAGAGCGAAAGAGAGAGAGAAAGATCAGCAGAGAGGGAAAAAACGAGAGGAAACGAAAGAGAGAGAGAGAGAGAGACAGAGAGGTGGATGTGAATAGAGAGAAAGAGAGGATGCACGTACGTACCTACACGGCTTGGTTGATGTATTGCGTATTATTTGTGTGTTGCGTTCGTTGCTGCATTGCGCGCTTTTTTCTGCTCCCACCGCCTATTATTTATTAGCACTAACGTGCAATTGTATTGATCTGCAATATACCACCCGCCCGGCACCACCCACGCCGATGGATTTTTTTCCTCTTTTCCAGGATGTATCCGGATCCGCCGTGGGGATGAAAGTCCGCTACGATTGGCCCCTATGATGGAGGAATCGCTGATGCTACACTTTGCAAAACGACTTTGTCGTTCCGCCATCGAATGCCGTTCGATTGCTTTTCTTCGCCGATCGAATTTCATTCCTCCTATTAAAACTTTCGATCAAGATCGAGATTTATCGTACGCTAATATCTCATCATGATTATTAACGTAATTATGTCTGTCCATCGTAGATCTTGGATATTACAAAAATAACAACGGCAATGATTTTTGATAACGAAACCGTAAATATTTTTTTATAGTTCGTTAATACAACGCTCATATTTCTGGCTGAACGTTTATAAAAGAACATTTAAAAAGTCACAGAATAAAATTTAACGAGAGTTTCATTTGAATTAAAGAAATGGCTAAATGAAAGTGTCCAATTGAATATTATATACGTGGGTGAAAACTTTCAATGAATTTTATTAACGTTAAGTCTAGTAATGAAATCTCGAGGGTGATAAATGAAAAATCATTGGGCTTTTAAAGAACTCCCGTCCCGTTCGACTGATCTCGATCAGCACGCGAAAAACGATAGGATGACATCGGTGGGCAGATATCAACAAAGTAAATCCGTTCGTGGAGCATCGGCGAACGCTATTATATCGTCATCACAACGATACATCGGAAAATCAACAGGGTAACGATACACCCAAAGCCGAGCCAGGCCCCGTGAGAGAGAAAGAGAGAGAGAGAGAGAGAGAGAGAGAGAGAAAGAGAGGTACGCATACTCTGACAAAGAACGGGTCCCACGTGGCGAAATACAATAGCTTCGGTATGCGACCTCAACCCCCTCTCCAACCCCCGACAAAGCCACGTACCCTCTTCGTAGCCCTCTATCTCTATTTCTCTCTCTCCCTCTCACTCTTTCGCTCTCTTTCTCTCTCTCTCTCTCTCTCTCTCTCTCTCGTTCTCTCTGTTATCCCCGTTGTCCTCCTCGCGCTTCACCGAAAACACAGTCAGTCAGGCGGAAAGAGCTAGGCTGGTGGTAGTAGTAGTAGTAGTAGTAGCAGGTAGTAAGAGGAAAAGGGTGATGCCAATGTCGATGGTGGTGGTGGTGGTGGTGGTGGTGGAACCCGCGAAACTGACCGTGCGGGCGGTCCGCGCGTTGCGTTGCGTTGCGTTGATGTAACTAAATGATTGGGTAAATGATTCCACAGCGTGCCGCGAATAATTGAGTGGTGCTGGTGTGGGCGATGACTGTTGCCGATGCGCGCTCGTGTATGTATGTATGTATTTCTCTCTCACTCTCTCTCTCTCTCTCTCTCTCTCTCTCTGCATATCCGTTTATATCTACAGATAGTATATCTGTATCTGAATGTATGTATATGCATAGATATCAGTGTGTTTCCGTATCATCGAGGGTGAACCGTTCACAGAGTACCACTACTACATGAACGAGTCACGTGGAGAGAGGGTTAACGTGGTCGGCCGGCCAGCAGCCGGTCACTCTCTCTTTCTCTATCTCTCTCTCTCTCTCACTCTCTCACGTTTGCTCGCACGCGCGTGCATACACGCTCGAGAATGTGTGCGTGGCACGCGCGGCCCACAGCAATGACGACGAGTCATCCACGCTAGAACACCTCGTTTCTCCCGTGGCACTCACTCCCTCTCACACTCTCTTTCTCTCTCTCTCTCTCTCTTTCGCTCTCTCTCTCTCTCTCTCTCTCTTTCATTCACTCTCACTCTCGCTCTTCGCGGCCAACGCATATTCCATCTCGCTTGCTGACTGTCCACCTCTCACTCGCACGGAAATATCCCGTTTGGTATCCTTCTCTCGCTCGTTCTACGCGCACGCTTTCGAGTGCATAGGCGAAGAGAGCGTATCTGTCGCGACCGTGTCATGATTTCGCGTTTGTTTACACCCTCGCTCTCTCTCTCTCTCTCTCTCTTTCTCTCTCTCTTTTTCTCTCTCACTCTCTCGGACGCTCTGCGGTCGGGTGTTGGCAAATTTGCGTGGCCGCGGGGATATGTTTTCGTTTCCAATGATTTATGCGGGCAAATGGGTCGCGCGAGCGTGAAAGTGTCATGCTCAACGTTATCGATGACGGCTATCGATGCTCTGCATCGATGTTCTCTCGAGAATGCATTTCGACATTTCCGAGAACGACCAATGACTTTTTTACTTACTCGTGATAAGATGACTAAACAAAGATCAATGATTTATTAAGACGATTTTTTCTATAGTTTTTTTTTTTCTTTTAATTTCATTTAAAAAATACAATGCAATTGATAAGAACGATATTTTCCTGAGACACGTTGGTTTTGTTATAATTATTGTTTCGAACGTCGAATACCGTCGGCGTCGATTTTCATACACTCGTTAGTTCTTATTTTTTAACGAGCAATTTCTTGTATTTATCATTTATTCTTGCATTTATGTTTATCATTTAACGGAAATTATTGAATCGATTTATCGCAAATAACGTCTTTGATTATATTAGAAATATAATATAAAAAAATGCAACGATTAAAAAAAAGAATAAATGCTGATAATATCCGGGATATTTGCAAATTATGATAACTGATAATGATTTTTGAAAGAATATTTAATGAAAATAATTTGATTTCACATTGGTGAAATTAAAACGATCGTACTCAGGAGATCAACGTTTGCACATTATACCTTCTACGTTTTATTATTATACCTCCTAATCGTTCCGGACGTGGATACGTTCCCGTATTCGCGAGAAGCGTTTCAAACGAGTGACAGCACCGGGAAAAAAATGAAATCGAGTTTCTGCCTGACAGAAGTGGGGTTCGTAATTTAAAAAACAATGGATGCTAAGGCACAATGAGGCCAAATGAGATAGGGGATGGTTCGTTGGGAAGAAAGGGTGTGGAACTGCAGAAGGATAGGGGATGAGCTTGAAATCCTATACTGAAGAAGGGAAAGGGAGGATAAAGTGTAGGTGGTCAGAATGGCTCCTAGTGAAAAGTTCAAACGAATCACGCGTTCGAAATGTGGACAAACTTCAATGACGCGTCTATGTCATTTTCTTTATGATCATTCCATTTAAAATTACCTGCTGTTCGTTCAAATATAAAAAGAAAGCTTATTTTTGCGATATTCTCATTTTATCCTATACGAAGATTAATAAATTAGTTTAAGAATTATAATCTAAGAATTTCTTTTTTACATGATAGTAACAAATTAAACTAAATTAAATTCCTTAATCCTTAAATAAGAACAAAGATAAATATAATGACGTTTTGATAATGAATTAAAAGGATTAAATCGTTTTGTCCTTTGTTCAAGACATATAACGTCGTTGGAAGTAAAGGAGGTTCATATTCATCACTAGCGGCTTCTATCGATTGTTGGTCTAATTGTGTTACTGTGAATGTCCGATTCACCCAGCGGACCCCAACGCTGGTCAGAGAAGAGCCGAAATACGGCTGCCGTTCTCTGACGGGTAAAAAGGGTGGTTTGCATATTTTTTAACGTCGACGAAACATCCTGAAAATTAATGTAACTTTTAACCGCCAAACCGAAGGGCTTCGTAGAACAGTACCGAACTGCTTCCAACGTCTCTTTCCGATACAAACATCTTGTTTTTTTTATCACCAGTTAGTAGAGAGAAAGATTTTTGCAAATAAAAAAAAAAAAAAAGAAAAAAAAAGAAAAAGAAAAAAAGAGAATGGCGAAAAAATAACATTACATTAATCAACAAATATTTGCTCCTTAGATCAATTTAAAAACATACGTACATAAATACGCATATGAATGTATACAATTAAATTCCAAGGAATCAGCATTAGTTGAACTTGAGTATCTATTTAAAATTTTCAATTTTTGCCTTAATATTCGTAAAATAAGGGCAAGGACTACCCATATTATATTTGGAAGGACAAAAGTTGGTGGCCGAAAGAGAAAACGAGGGAAAGAAAAGGAAAAGGGTAAGAGCATATGAGACAAAGTAGGATAAAAGAGGTTAAAAGAGCTAGATAGGGGAGAGAGAGAGAGAGAGAGAGAAATGAGAGGGTGGTGTTCCGCCTATTTGTCCCTTTGTGAGTGCAAAGCAACTGGATACGCAGTTAAATAATAAAGCAGCAGGTAGTCGCTTCGCTAATTAACAATACCTTTGCGTCTCTGCTAATTGTGCTTTACTTTGTTATATTGCATTTTAAGTGCTTCGTGTCGAGAATTATGCGCGTGCTCATGCGTTATTATGTCCATTAGTATAATGAACGAAGGCTTTCGTTAATTAGTGCTATAATCTTGCAATACAAATGCCAGCGAATTCGAACAACTTAGCTCTCAGAGTAATATTAATATTAATCGTTGATTTTTGACGAATTGATTTTTTAATAGAAAAAAAAAAAAAAAAAAAAAAAAAAACAAAACAAAAATATTTAGCATAAAATTTTCATACTTTATACAAAATTTTATTATAAAATGATATAATTAACTACTTACGTATATTACATATATATCGCACCAATTATAGTTAACTACTTACGTATATTACATATATATCGCACCAATGCATGCATGCGCGTGCATACATGTGTGTCAAAACGGCCACATCGATTTCGTCGGAGTCATTAACATAATTAATAATTAAAATCAGTGTAACCGTAGGTTCTCGTGCGAACGGTGCTCCGTTTTCTGCCTATTAAAGCAAAGCGTTTATCAAATAATTAACTCTCCACGCTCTTCTACGCGTCGAGTATACAACCGGACGTCGCATTTCATTAAGGTAAAACCTACAATGTAGAATTTTCACTGGGAACATTTTGCGACAGTCATTACGCGAATAACGAGAACACTCGTCGAATACCGTTCTGTCTCTCTTGTCGCGAAGTGTCTAGAAAGAGTTTTAAACTCGACGGAAAGATGAAGAAGGAGAACAAAAAAAAAACAAAAAGAAAAAGAAAAGAAAAGAAAGGAAAAGAAACGAAAGGAAAAAAGGAGAAGTAATAAAAAAAGAACAAGAGCAAGAAGAAGAAGAAGAAGAAGAAGAAGAAGAAGCAGAAGAAATAGAAGAAAAAAAAAAAAGAAACAAAGCTGAAGTTTCCGTCGTCGAACTTAATTACGTAATCGATGCACTCGACGATGTATCGAAAATCTTTGATTTCACGAGCCGAAGCTCGAGACTAACGTGAAGTTGTCCTTTGTTCGTCGGGCCACTTGCACAGAAGCTCGGACCTAAAATGACTCATGCAAAAGTAAATTATACATTGAAAGGGTTTAATATAATGAAACGTTCTCCATATGCATGAGAGAACCCGATCTGACGCTCTTTCTCTTTCTCCCTCTGTCTCACTCTCTCTCTTTCTCTCTTTCTCTCTCTCTGTCTTTCCCTCTCTCTCTTCTCGATTCTGTATCACCGAGACGTTTCTATGTGTTACGAGTGACGTATCGCAACTTGAATGAGAACTAAATCGATCTTCCAATAATATTATCAAGTTTCTATAAACCATTATCATTCTAACATTTTCAAACTAAGATCAATTTGAAAGAATTCAAAAATTATTCATCCTGCAAATTTACTATGCAATATTAAGATAATTAATATATATTTTAAATTCTTATTATTTAAAATGATAAAGCTTATTTTTTTTTTTTCTACAAAATTACTTCTTTTCTTTATCTTTTGCTTCCTCTTACACTTATTCTTTTTAAATAAATAAATAAATAATTGTTATTTCGCAATAAGGGAGCCAAGATTAAAATGAAAAATCATTCTTGAAACTTTACTAAAAGTCACGACGATCGTGCGGTCGACTGTCGAAAGATAAAAGGACATCGAAATAGCTGAGGGATAAGGGAAAAAGAATGTAAAAGAGATAGAATGAGAAAATGAGAGAGAGAGAGAGAGAGAGAGAGAGAGAGAAAGCGAAACACGGTACATATAGAAAGAGATATACAGAGAGAGAAAAAGAGAAAGAGAGAGAGAGAGAGAGAGAGAGAGAGAAAAAGAGGGAGAGAAAGAGTAGCGTTGGCAATTGCGTACGGGACTACGGGACTGTAGTGCGAGTGGCTTAGTTGTAGTAGGGAAGAAGCGGGGGTGAAAAGGGAGGTGGAGTGGGGAGGAGAAGCGGAAAGCATCAAAAGCAATGTTTGGTGGCGCCATAATGAAATGAATTTATGCAGAGCCGTAATGCCTGAATATTTAGCAACCCTCTTCTGGTCCTATTCCTGGCCTGGCCCACGTCATCCTGCTCGCTATAGCGCATTCGCATTAAATTCGACCACTGAACTTCCATTACAAACATCGGACTTGACCTCGGACCGCGAACATGATACTATTGCGTAAGATAAACCATTATTTCAAATATACGAATTCTCCTTCTTATTGTTGTTTGAAAGGATCAAGGTTTAAATATGAAATTTAATCAAAGAACATTCTCTATATATCGAAAATATCAAAAGATTATAATCAGATAATTTGGAATATTATCCATGTAATATCATCTTATCAATATATATGTTCATTCTCCTTTGTCGAACATTTCTAAATTCGTAAGGTCTTATTTCCTAAAAAAAAAAATATATATATATATTATATATATAGATTCGAAATATTCATGAAGGAGGAAAAGAAATTAATTGCATTCAATACTTTTTTTTTTATTTCTACATCGATTGATATTTGTAATCATTTAAGAAAGAAAATAAAAAAAATGGTAGGGGGGGGGGTTGGGGTAAGTAGGAGGGAAAAAGAATAGTCGGTAAATGACTAGCTTTCGGAAAACGTTCGGATTACTGCTAATGAACCTACTGTATGGCTGTCCAAATCTCGGATTAAAGAGCCCGCTTGGCTGTTTTCTTTGGACGTGCATAGACGACAGGATTTACGCGAGCAATGCCGATTTACCGTCGGTGGGATGTATGAACGCGACATGGAATTATAACGACTAGTTCATTAAGCTCACGCTTAAAATTGTATGAGCGCGTCGAAAAGCGAAGTATCTCCCTTGCTTTACCGTCGCTCAGCTTTTTTTCCTATCTCCCGCTACAAAATTTAAATTGTCCGTGCGTTTATACATACCACGTAGGTGCATACATATATATATATATATATATTTATATATATATATATATATATACACATGTATATATGTACGTACGAAAGATGTGATGACCCTGTTATGAGGAACAGTAAATATTTTACAAATATTTTAGAATAAACTAATTATACGGGACGATACATTATAAAAATTAAGAAATCAAACTTTACGACCTTTAAGTATTCATTGAGAAAAATATTCAAGGACGAAGAAATCTTTTCTTTTCTTTCTTTTTTTTTTTTTTCTTTGAAATTATTACCACTCTTATTACCATGAATCATCCATGAATGTGTCTGCGTGTGAGAGAGAGAGAGAGAGAGAGAGTGAAAGAGAAAGAGAAAGAAAGTAAGAAAAGTAAAAGACACGGCAAAGAATGGATAAGACGCGTTGATTATAAACTAATGGACTTTGAAATATAGAGATATTATACGCGACGGCGGGTGGTTATTACTTGGTAATTTCGCGAAAATTATTAAGGAAGGAAGCGGCTGTCTGCTCTCGCGTAAGAAAGGTTAGCCGTGTTATCTCCGCGAAGATTTAGGAGGAATACCGGGTGCCGTGTAAGCCACTTTATGCATAAGAGCTTTCGGACGTTCAACACGCATGGACGGCTAAACCCTATTCGAGTTTCGTGTATACAGTATTCGCGTACGAATGCGATGGCCCGTTTTAATTCTAGATCTCTGTCTCCTTTCGTTTTCTTCTTTTCTTCGTGTGATTGAAAGATACGATATAGATATAGAACGATGACATTCGAGAAACGCCAAAAATTGTAATTTTTACAAGAAACATTTTAACCAATCATCGAATTAATTTAGTAATAATCTTTGACATTATTTAATTTTTAAGTGAAAGAATATAAATATAATAACACGTTGCCCGATACAAAAGAAATGTACTGAAAAAAAAAGGAAAGAAAATATTAAATGATAAGAATATATATCTATTTAAGTTCGATCTTTGCTACGATCTAACTACGATCTAACTACGACTGATAGGCAAAACAAAATTGAGGGACACAATGAACAAATATAATAGGGCTTAACGTAATTCATAGATTCTTTTTCCAATGTTTCTATAATATCGTTCAAAGTCAAACGTCTAAATATAAAACAATTAAATGTTTTCATAAAAGAACTTTGATTACGAATTAAGACAATGGCGCGATTAACGTCAAGTCTATCTTTTAATTCTAATTCAAAATTTTCCTACGTGATATCCCCTTTTCTTAAAGTACCACCCAACGATTCTCGTTTCCACGAAGGAACTCGAAGCAGCAAGTACTCTCTTATAGTTCTCGACCTCGTGGAACTCCATTATTACTCGCCAATTAGCCATAATTAAAATATTTGGCCATCTCGCGTGCATGTAGAATATTAAATACACGTATACGTGGTAAGTCGATCGGGCGATGAAAACATCGACGTTTATATGGAAATTAGACGAAACGATCGAAACGACGAGTAAAACGATAAGAATATGATTAAGAGGAAGTAGTATAATAAGTAAAATATAAGA
>NC_062201.1:3577337-3579837 GCF_912470025.1 Vespa velutina
CTACTGCAAAATTTTTATATATATGTAATAAATTTATTTGTACATATATATATATATATATATATATATATTGACAAAAAATTATATTAAAAAATTATATCGAAAGAATATATCAATTTACGCGAAAATACTTTCGGTAATCATCACTTTGGGAGAAATGAATTTTTTAAAAATTAAACGAGTTATAAATAAACAATAAACAAAAAAAGGAAAATAATAGTGAAAGAAAGGGAAGACGGGACGAAAATTTCTCTTATATTCCTCGACCGCATTCTAACCCAAAAGAGAGTGGATTTTATATACAAGTCTCGGACTCCTTATTTAATATCTCGCGTTCCTGCGCGAGATCCGCGTAACTCTTATAGTTAGGAGACTGATTAAAATACCGGACTGGCGGACATTACGAATGCAGTTTCCGTCGAAACGAAATGCGTTTTGCATTACAGCGCGGAAGCTCGCGTGTAGGCAACGAGGCCGATGTAATGTCGAGAACGGGAGTAGTGCGGTATGAGGAGGGACTGTTTGTGAGAAAGCTCCTATTTTTTTATGGCACAAAATTTTCGTCGAAATGAGAATTGCTGTTAAAAAATTGATAGGGCCAAGCCGCGGCTCGGTGTGCTCGGTGAGCCGCGGTGCTACAGATTGAGTTAAGCTTCATCCTTTTTATTTCTTTTTTTCAACCTTGTTTATCTCCTTCCTTTTCTTTTCATTTTTTCATTTTTTTTTCTTTTTTTTTTTTTTTTTTTTTTTTGAAAAGTGAGTACGAATCTACACCGTGCGACGGTAGTACGAAAATAACTCGCTTAGAGCTAGCCTTAATCCGAATGTGAATTCCTAAAGGGAAATGTCTTCCTTCCGAGCTCAAACATAGTGAACCAAGTAATGAACATGGTCGTTCATTTTTAAAGAGTCATGTAAATGAAAACGAAAGAGAGAGAGAGAGAGAGAGAGAGAGAGTAATATTGATGTCTCTTTAACTCTTACGAAATAGCAAATTAACGAGTATTCTTTCTCTCTCTATCTCTCTCTCTCTCTCTCTATCTTCAGTCAATGAATCGCATAAGATTTCGAAATTATTTCGTTAGCTCGTCGAGGCAAAGCGTTAGGCAACTTTGTTGACCTAGATCTAACGATATGGAGACGCGTCGTGGACGAGGTAGCGTTACGGAACGAAGTTTGCGATAACTTTATTGTAATGAGATGAGCGTCGACGGTAGGAGCACGACCGAGGACATTGGCGACGTCGTTGAATGAGGGACGTGCGCTGTGAGGGACGTGTCGAGTATACTAGGGAGAGTATGGTTTAGGCTGGCGGTTTTCGAGTGTGTCGGTAAGTGAGAAGGGTGCCGGACCTCTGGACCGCCTGCTAGAAGATCATTATGAGCTTGAGTTACCATGGTTACGAACCGACCGCCGATCCGAAAGTACCAAGGGGAAAGCCTGAATGCGAAACGGTCAAGCAAGTATCGCATTTGACTTTATAACCGATTTCAAACGATTGCCTATACTTTATTACCTCCCTTGCATCATCTTCTGTCCCTTAACTATTTTTATTATTAATTTTTCTCTTTCGTCTCCTCTTTATTTATTTGTATCTTTTATTTATTTACTTTTCTTTTTTGTTTTGTTTCTTCTTTAAGAATAATCAATTTTTAACGCATCGTTATGACGGAGAAATTATATAAAAAAAAAAAAAAAAAAGAAAAAAAAAATATTAAAAGAATTATCTCCTTTTGTCACGTATTTTAAACGATTATTTTCTCGATTGGATTGAAATAAATTCATTGCTTTAAGAATAATCTGTTAATTTCTTCGTTTATTTCTTGTTTAAAGCATCGCCAGGAAAAATGCCAAAACGATCAAATAAAATTCACCCTGACGTAATGTTACGTATCAAGCCCAATGTAATTTCTGTCTTATGCGAGCGAACTTTTGTATAAAGTAATTAAACGTCGTGTCCATTTAGTGCAATTAGTAATTCATTATGATTAAATGAAATCGCGAATCGTTCCGCGAAGCATCGGACGATGACGGCGTCGGCTACCGGAAAATACGGATTTCGGCGTATCGTAATGGCGTTTATCATCGCGATTTTATTTGATTAAATGCAACGGTAATATAGTTACCCTTTCGAACGATACATCTCCGTTATGAATTTTTCGATGAACGGATAAAAAATTAATTTTTAATGTCGTTACAGGAATACACGCATTCTCTCTCGCTTTGCTATGCAACGTTGAAATTATTATACATTGTGCTTGTATCTTCGTGACGATATCTACGAGTTAACGAGAAAGACAGGCAGACAGAGAGACAGAGACAGAAGAGAGAAGAGAGAGAGAGAGAGAGAGAGAGAGAGAGAGAGAGAGAGAAAGAGGGAAAAAAAATAAAAAGAGAAAGAATGAGAAATAGAAAGAACAAAGTAAAAGGAAAGTCGATTGCTTTCGTTGCTTTTGTATCGATGACCCGCGTGAATTGAGACATATCGATCTGAGAGTAA